>NW_019384712.1:432830-451124 GCF_000671375.1 Centruroides sculpturatus | reverse complement strand
TCGATTATCCGAATCAATTGGGGACTGGGGTTGTTCAGAAGATTGATGTTTCGGATAACCGATTATGTACAAAAAAATATATTAATTTATCCCATCTTGACATTTTTCTCTGTTGCATGTCGCTTCGCGTTGAATTTTCGTCGATGTTAAGCCTAATGAAGACTATTGTATCGTTAAAAATTATTTTTTTATTTTGTATGAACAAAATAAATATATTGAAAAATATAAAAACAGTAAAAAATTATACTTCAGAAGTTAATTTAGTATTAAAAACGTAAAATATTTGAGTAGCCCAAGACATAGCCAAAGATTGCAGCTCCACAGTACTGGCAAAAATTAAAATTTGCCAACTGGAATTCTTTCGGATGATTGACGTTTCGGATGATTGGCTTTTGGATAATCGACGCTCTACTGTATTAAGAAGTGTGTCTTGCTCTATCTTAGTTTTTTTAGTGCATTTTCCAGTCATTAACAGTGTGACCTGTTAATACACATAACAAGTGGGTGTTGTGGGTTTGAGTCCCACTTTGGGCTGATTCTTTTCTTCCAGAATCTTCTAAATTAATTAATTATAATTACTAAATTTATCAAGAGATGGCTTAGTATTAATATAGTAGTAACATTAATATAGCCCAGTATAATCTGGCAATCAATTGGCATTGATTTCATTATCATTAACAATAAAATTATTTTAGAAATTAAACTTATAATATTAAGATATTTATTAAAGAGGCATTTAAGGTGCAAAGAATTATAAATAAGCTAATAAACTGGATTTTTTTTCTCTATCATTTTAAATATTTAATTGCAAAGCCATCAAAAATAAATAAAAGTGATCATAAATATCAATGTTGTCTTACATGATTTGTTTATTTATTACGAGCATATTTTTTTTTAATACGTACTGATAAATTGAAAAATAAAAACTAATTTTTATATAAAATAATACTATTTTTAGAGATGACGATGAAAAGCCTGTGGTGCCAGAATGTCATCATGCAGCAAGTACCCAGGATAATAAACAATGTTATGTTGCTCACAATCCATTTTTAGAGGTAGGATTCCAAATATATTAATTATATAACATTGCTTTTTTATATTTTATTCTGTTTTCATTTTATTGCTAATTCTTATTCAAAGTATTGCAATATGTCTTCAAGATAAATTTAAAATAAATTTACTTATGCATGTAGAAAGTTAAATTTACAGATTATTAAATTATATTGTAGTATTATTCATCAAACAACATTCACTGAAAATAGTTGTCTTCTTTTTGAGATTCAAAAGTTGGCAGGTATGGCTCTGTTTTATATTTTGCAAGACTATTGTTTAAATGCAAATTGAATATTATCATTTAATTGTTATTCATTAGCTAATAATACTTTGGATCAGCATTTAGGATTATTTTTAATATTTGTTTTTATTATTTCTGTACTATATTAACATAAAATTTATTTAATAGAGATTTATTTGGATTTTTACTTTATTCGTTAAAATTTTTAAACAATTCCTTATTAATTAATCAAAAGTATCAAAGTAGCTTTTTTTTTGCACATCTTTAACTTTAATTTAAAAGTTCTCAGAATTTACATCTTCATCAATAGAAACTTTTAAAATACATTAAAATTAGAATTTTTATCTATAATTAAAATTATTTAAATTTATTTAAAAATAATTAGATGTAAAGTCTTGGAAACATTCTAATATTTGCATTTGAATCTGTTTAAAATTGGAACTATTGTACTTCCTTGAGTCTAACAAGCAGTTTTTTTGCCTATTTTAGTTGTGTAAAAAAGAGATACATCTAACAATTAATAGTGTCTTACATTCACATTCCAAAACAGCAATCATAAATTGTCATAAGAGGTAATATGTTATCCATCAATAATAAATGCTTTCAGCTATACTGCTCAGTGGTCATATCAGTTTAAATGAACTTTAATGATAAAAAGTATTTAATTTAAACTCCTTTGTAATATGTTTGAATTACTTGTTTTAAAATGACATTAGTATGCAGTATTAAAAGAAAAGTTATTATATATGCACAATAACAGAAATAGAGCTACTAAACATTCTATATTCCATAATATTTATTATGTTTTTCTAACTTAATAAAACAATAAAATTGATTACTTAGAAAAGTTTCCTCCATAAGAAAGATCATAGAAGGATGCATCTTAAAATTGTTAGGATTACAAAGGTAATTTTTGTTTATGTCAACACTTTTCTTAGTTACATACTACCATTTTGGATTAATCATTTAATTAATCATAATTACTGAATGATTAACTTTGTTAATTAATTCAACTTTAGTGATTTTCTGATAATCATTAACTTTTATAATTAGTCAGAATATAGCTTAGTAAATTAAACACTAAAACAATATTGGAAGATTATGTAAAAAGTACTTTCTGTTTTTTATTCAAATAATAAGAAAAAAAGAGACTTGTAAGATCTGACAGAATGCAAGACATTAACTGACATTAAAATCTCAATAGATAGAATATTTTTATAAATTCAATTTAATAAGTTAATATTTTTCATTCTTTAAAAATAAAATTATTCAAATCAATTATTTACCTGAACTAGTATCTATGAAAACATCAACTCTCTTAAATGCATTTAATTTTTGTAATTTATCAGCTACAGAATAGATATTTAATATAACCTGAAAAAAAAAATTTTTTTATTTTATTCATGTGTATACTTTATATGTTCTTTTCTTAATATATTATTTATACATGTGTTTTGATTAGAATCTCAATTTAATACTATTAAGTTAGTAAAGATTTTTTTCATTTTGCATTGTTTACTCGTGTTCCATTTTTTTCTTTTAAAATTTATGTATTACAACATTAGTGAAATTATGTAACAAAATTATACTTTTTATATAAATATGGTATCAAAAACAACAGAAATATCTCAGATTTTATAACACAATTTGAAAGTTTTAAATTTATTTAAGCAATTGTTTAGTATTAAAAAATTAACTTAATTGTCAGTTATGCTTATTAATAACTGAAATGTGTAAATAACTCTGTTTGTGTGGAAAGTTTTCTATGAGCTAAGATATGTTTTGCAGTTCATTTCAATAATGTTATTAATGTGCTTTACTACTAAAATAATGTTTTACTGCTGATATTAAATGAAAAAAATATATGAATAAAACACACCTTTAACAATCCAGCAAATAAACTATTTTAGTAACATAAAAACGTTTTCAACTGTTTTTTAATGATCTTTAGTTAACATAAAACAGAATGTAAATATGAAAATAAGAATTCAGTGATAAAAACAAATAACGGAAAATGTAGTTGTGATTGATAAAATAATATAAATTAAGCTGAAAATGTCACTTAATAAAGAAATTAAATTAAATTAAAATAAACAATGTCTCTTAATAACATTAATTCTTGTAAAAAGACTGCCTTGTGGTAGCTAATGTGTCTGCATCTGTATGGTTGATGCAACCAGTTCTCTTGTGTGCTTTAAAGATCTCTAACCTTTCAAGATGTTTCATTGTGTGTAAATTTGTTGTTGGTTTAATTATTGCTGCTTGATCCCAATGGATTTGAATGTCCTGTTGTTTTGCATAAGCTGATAGTGTGGTGTTGTCGAGGTTCTTATTCTATTTTATGTTAACTGAAGAAGATCGTTAAAAAATGGTCAGAAATGTTTTTATGTTACTAAAATAGTTTATTTGCTAGATTCTTAAAGGTGTGTTTTATTCATATTATAGTTATCCAGTATGTACACATATATATATATATATATATATATATATCAGTTAACATTAATATTCTCAAATTTATAATATTTTGATAGTTAAAAGACAAGCACACACAATTTGAATTTTTCACAATAAATCCATTCTCACATCACAGGAGTACAAACCACAAAGTGGAGTTGACTTTTCTTTTAAGACTTTCTTGTCTAAACATACATATCTATTTAAAACATCCTTCTGACGGCAGTTGAATTTAGAATGTTACTTGTCTAATGGAAAATTCCTAAATTTATTGATAATTAACAGTCACACAAATGGATTAAAGTCTTCACAATTTGTCCTTTCTTGAAAAAATCTAAATTAGTACAATAGAGTCATCTTTCTGTTAACAATTTTTGACTC
This sequence comes from Centruroides sculpturatus, assembly GCF_000671375.1. Classification (NCBI taxonomy): domain Eukaryota; kingdom Metazoa; phylum Arthropoda; class Arachnida; order Scorpiones; family Buthidae; genus Centruroides; species Centruroides sculpturatus. The sequence continues at coordinate 446,995 of NW_019384712.1, read as the reverse complement.
TGTAACTGTTTACTGTTCTATCAACTCCTGGTGGACTGAGCATTTTGTTTATGCATTTTTCTTAAAGATGCTATATGAAAACAATATATTATTAAATAATTTATCTTGTTTTAATGCTTGTTTTCTACTCTTTAATTTTTTGGTATATAATTTTACATATTTCTTACAGACATAATATATCATATAGAACACACTTGATGAACCTTTATGTCCGGTAACGTTTAAAATTCTTTAAGTATGTTCATTAACACCAGTAATTACATTGGAAGATATTGTTATATCATATAGCCTTTAAATTAAATTTTTAATGTATAATTTCACATTATAAAATTTAACTATAAAATAAAACAAATAATTTTTAATTAATTCATTTTACCCTTAAAAATTCACACTTCTGATGTCTGTAAGCAATTAAATGCTTCATTTTCATCCATTAATTTATGATTAAAGAAGATACAGAAAACAATTCAAGCAAATGAAAACAATGGAGGAAAACTACAAAAAGTTGAGAGCGAACATGAAAATCCATTTTATTTTTTTCTGTCACAACTAGGTGCATAGACAGACACTGGACACATCCTATTTCAGAATAAGCAATGAAAATTCATGATTAAGAACATCGGCAGCATTATATATGAATTACAGTAGTGATTCTAGATACTATACTCATGCAAAAAAAAAATTATATAAAACCAAATGAAAACAAATTACTTATACATAGTATGGGAATCAGTCAGAAGTCTGTTATTTTCACTTCAATAATATGTATGGGCATCTAAACATATGATTCTAGTAAAAAGAATTATGAACACTTCAACTTATTTGTATGTCTTCTAACTAGAAGTATTTTTCAGGAGTTTCTGCCTTGGTTTACTATTTTAATTATGAAAGCAATCTGTGACAAATATTGTTTATTAAATTGTAAAAGCAACTTCCTGAATAAACATTCAAAGAGTTTGCATGACTGAATACATATCAAGGATAATGTGTCACAAATTTTTCAAATAATATTAAAAACATTTTGTTGTAAGCAGATAATAGGAAACAATTGAAAAACATACTTGACTAAAGAATATTACAACTGTAGATAATGTTATGTTTACTTTGTTTTTGGTATCAAATTCTAAATCTACATCTCTCAAAGGAGAGATGATGTTTTTCAATTTGAGGTTTGTTAGAAATAAACGAATTTAATAATTAAAATATCCATTAACATACTAAATGATTTTTATAATTTAATAAATAATGTTTGATAATTCAAAATTCACATCTCTTATATTTTTCATATAATCAAGAAAATATTTTTGTACATTTTTGCAAAATAATAATAATTAAAAAAATATCAATAATATGCAACAACATGTTCTTGTTCATTTTATTATTTATAACAATTTTTACAATAAATGCATGCTAAATGCCAAATATTTCTAATACTGGGATTTAGCATACATTTACTATAAAAATCTCAGAATAAGTTTACTTTATAATATGTGACATTTATTGTAAAGTAATTTATTCTGAGATCTATGTAATAAAGAGATCTGTACTCTAATTTTGTAGTTACAAAATAAATCTCTTGTTTAAGCATAATAATAATAATAAAATGTAAAATATTTACCTCTTGAAAATTTTGAGATCCAAACAATTCCTTCATAGATTTGGCCAACACATCCTGTTTTGTTCTAGCTACTCCATCTATATTGATTTTATCTACTCTTGCCTGTAAAACACAACGATGTATATTAGTTTTATGTATATTTTAATGTAATGTTATTACTTATCATGGCTTTTGCATGGATAATTCAATATTAGTAGTAAAAATTAAAGAAAGAAAATGCAGCATTGAACAGTAAATGTAAAAATATTTTCAGATATTTTTTTAAAAGTTTTTTATCTGTTCAACTTGGCTCCCTAAGATTAAATCTTGAGTGCTCCACTGATGGGTAGATCTTGTTTATAACTGTTATTCAGACTGTTGATATTCAGCATTATCAGTTTAAGTTTTTGTGCCATTATTAGGAGTGGCTGGTATTATCATTACTTCTGGTTGGGTCTGTAGGATCTATAATAGTGTGAGATATTGGTTCAGTATTGTCTAGTTTTGATAGGACTTCATTTTCAGATTCATAAATATATTTTCTGTGAGTATTCTGTTCTTATTTGCAGAATTATTAATTAATTGTGATCCCAGAGTTGCATTAATATTTGGAATATATTTAAATTTATCTTGTTTCTTCATTTGGTTAGCAGATCCAATGGTGAATTTTCATTGTTAATGGAAGTGATTCTGAATTTTCAAGTCAGTGTAGAAAGTGATGATGTTAGCCTTGGGATAATTATTTCAATCATTTATTACTTTGTTTTGAGCCTTTAGTGGATTTGAATGGCTGTGAGTATAGTTTGGATATTGTCCTTGTTCTCTTCAATTGTGGAAAGGTCTTTACCATTGTTTTCTACAATTTCTGCGTAATCTGAACCATTTTGTAACTTACATGCATAAGTAACACCTAAGCATTCTTTTCATTATAATCACATTGATGACATTTATTGCATTTAGGAGTAGAACAATCTGTGTAAATGGTCCAAGTTTTGCATCCAGAACATAAAAGAGGGTGACCTGCTATTATAACTAAACTGGTCATATCTTTGATGTTAATAAAATACAGGTAGCCCTCAGTTTATGCCGCAGTTCCATTCCTACAAAAGCCGGCGCAAATCGAATCGGCGTAAAACGAACCCATATTTACAGTGAGATATAGGGTTAGGTTATATATACAGTGACCATACGTCCTTTATTTAAGAGGACAGTCCTTTATTTTAATGCTCTGTCCTTTAACTTTATTTATTTTCTAAAATAAGCATTTTGTCCTTTATTTTGTAAAGTTGATGCAAAGTTAAAAAAAAAATTTTTAATAATATATTGAACAAGTTAGTTTTGTATACGCCACTACGACCAGTGTTGCATTACTACATAGAGCGCAGTAGTGCAGTGTGTTGCCAACCAAACGGCCCACTGACAGTACCAGGGGTTTCTTCCTAATGTTATTAGAAAAGTGGTTTTAGCATTAGAAAAATCAGAAAATATACAAGCCAAAAAATGCAATGATGCTGTGTACACATTTTATCAAACGTGCATAGATTATCTAAATAATTGAAACATGTTTTTTTTATTGAAATAGAGGTGTTTGAAAGGATCATATTATGTGAAATCCCTTTGTGGGCGAAAGTATAGAAAAGCTATATCTTTTTTTCGAATCATTGGTCCGTAAATATACTCTACGGTGAATTATTTGATGAAGTTTCATGTGTAAAAAAATATGTCACAAACGAAAAGATCGAAGAATGGTGACAGAATAACCAGCCCTGCCATCAAAGGTGGATTGAGAGTTTTGAACATTTTACAGCAAAAGAAATTGTTTTCAAAAACATTTGAAAAATCGTAGAATTTTCTTTGTCTCCCTGGATCTAATGCCCCCCATTGAACGAATATTTTCATTGGTGAATAATATGTGGACGAATGAAAAAACTGATTTAANTATCCAGTATGTACACATATATATATATATATATATATATATATCAGTTAACATTAATATTCTCAAATTTATAATATTTTGATAGTTAAAAGACAAGCACACACAATTTGAATTTTTCACAATAAATCCATTCTCACATCACAGGAGTACAAACCACAAAGTGGAGTTGACTTTTCTTTTAAGACTTTCTTGTCTAAACATACATATCTATTTAAAACATCCTTCTGACGGCAGTTGAATTTAGAATGTTACTTGTCTAATGGAAAATTCCTAAATTTATTGATAATTAACAGTCACACAAATGGATTAAAGTCTTCACAATTTGTCCTTTCTTGAAAAAATCTAAATTAGTACAATAGAGTCATCTTTCTGTTAACAATTTTTGACTCTGTAACTGTTTACTGTTCTATCAACTCCTGGTGGACTGAGCATTTTGTTTATGCATTTTTCTTAAAGATGCTATATGAAAACAATATATTATTAAATAATTTATCTTGTTTTAATGCTTGTTTTCTACTCTTTAATTTTTTGGTATATAATTTTACATATTTCTTACAGACATAATATATCATATAGAACACACTTGATGAACCTTTATGTCCGGTAACGTTTAAAATTCTTTGAGTATGTTCATTAACACCAGTAATTACATTGGAAGATATTGTTATATCATATAGCCTTTAAATTAAATTTTTAATGTATAATTTCACATTATAAAATTTAACTATAAAATAAAACAAATAATTTTTAATTAATTCATTTTACCCTTAAAAATTCACACTTCTGATGTCTGTAAGCAATTAAATGCTTCATTTTCATCCATTAATTTATGATTAAAGAAGATACAGAAAACAATTCAAGCAAATGAAAACAATGGAGGAAAACTACAAAAAGTTGAGAGCGAACATGAAAATCCATTTTATTTTTTTCTGTCACAACTAGGTGCATAGACAGACACTGGACACATCCTATTTCAGAATAAGCAATGAAAATTCATGATTAAGAACATCGGCAGCATTATATATGAATTACAGTAGTGATTCTAGATACTATACTCATGCAAAAAAAAAATTATATAAAACCAAATGAAAACAAATTACTTATACATAGTATGGGAATCAGTCAGAAGTCTGTTATTTTCACTTCAATAATATGTATGGGCATCTAAACATATGATTCTAGTAAAAAGAATTATGAACACTTCAACTTATTTGTATGTCTTCTAACTAGAAGTATTTTTCAGGAGTTTCTGCCTTGGTTTACTATTTTAATTATGAAAGCAATCTGTGACAAATATTGTTTATTAAATTGTAAAAGCAACTTCCTGAATAAACATTCAAAGAGTTTGCATGACTGAATACATATCAAGGATAATGTGTCACAAATTTTTCAAATAATATTAAAAACTTTTTGTTGTAAGCAGATAATAGGAAACAATTGAAAAACATACTTGACTAAAGAATATTACAACTGTAGATAATGTTATGTTTACTTTGTTTTTGGTATCAAATTCTAAATCTACATCTCTCAAAGGAGAGATGATGTTTTTCAATTTGAGGTTTGTTAGAAATAAATGAATTTAATAATTAAAATATCCATTAACATACTAAATGATTTTTATAATTTAATAAATAATGTTTGATAATTCAAAATTCACATCTCTTATATTTTTCATATAATCAAGAAAATATTTTTGTACATTTTTGCAAAATAATAATAATTAAAAAAATATCAATAATATGCAACAACATGTTCTTGTTCATTTTATTATTTATAACAATTTTTACAATAAATGCATGCTAAATGCCAAATATTTCTAATACTGGGATTTAGCATACATTTACTATAAAAATCTCAGAATAAGTTTACTTTATAATATGTGACATTTATTGTAAAGTAATTTATTCTGAGATCTATGTAATAAAGAGATCTGTACTCTAATTTTGTAGTTACAAAATAAATCTCTTGTTTAAGCATAATAATAATAATAAAATGTAAAATATTTACCTCTTGAAAATTTTGAGATCCAAACAATTCCTTCATAGATTTGGCCAACACATCCTGTTTTGTTCTAGCTACTCCATCTATATTGATTTTATCTACTCTTGCCTGTAAAACACAACGATGTATATTAGTTTTATGTATATTTTAATGTAATGTTATTACTTATCATGGCTTTTGCATGGATAATTCAATATTAGTAGTAAAAATTAAAGAAAGAAAATGCAGCATTGAACAGTAAATGTAAAAATATTTTCAGATATTTTTTTAAAAGTTTTTTATCTGTTCAACTTGGCTCCCTAAGATTAAATCTTGAGTGCTCCACTGATGGGTAGATCTTGTTTATAACTGTTATTCAGACTGTTGATATTCAGCATTATCAGTTTAAGTTTTTGTGCCATTATTAGGAGTGGCTGGTATTATCATTACTTCTGGTTGGGTCTGTAGGATCTATAATAGTGTGAGATATTGGTTCAGTATTGTCTAGTTTTGATAGGACTTCATTTTCAGATTCATAAATATATTTTCTGTGAGTATTCTGTTCTTATTTGCAGAATTATTAATTCATTGTGATCCCAGAGTTGCATTAATATTTGGAATATATTTAAATTTATCTTGTTTCTTCATTTGGTTAGCAGATCCAATGGTGAATTTTCATTGTTAATGGAAGTGATTCTGAATTTTCAAGTCAGTGTAGAAAGTGATGATGTTAGCCTTGGGATAATTATTTCAATCATTTATTACTTTGTTTTGAGCCTTTAGTGGATTTGAATGGCTGTGAGTATAGTTTGGATATTGTCCTTGTTCTCTTCAATTGTGGAAAGGTCTTTACCATTGTTTTCTACAATTTCTGCGTAATCTGAACCATTTTGTAACTTACATGCATAAGTAACACCTAAGCATTCTTTTCATTATAATCACATTGATGACATTTATTGCATTTAGGAGTAGAACAATCTGTGTAAATGGTCCAAGTTTTGCATCCAGAACATAAAAGAGGGTGACCTGCTATTATAACTAAACTGGTCATATCTTTGATGTTAATAAAATACAGGTAGCCCTCAGTTTATGCCGCAGTTCCATTCCTACAAAAGCCGGCGCAAATCGAATCGGCGTAAAACGAACCCATATTTACAGTGAGATATAGGGTTAGGTTATATATACAGTGACCATACGTCCTTTATTTAAGAGGACAGTCCTTTATTTTAATGCTCTGTCCTTTAACTTTATTTATTTTCTAAAATAAGCATTTTGTCCTTTATTTTGTAAAGTTGATGCAAAGTTAAAAAAAAAATTTTTAATAATATATTGAACAAGTTAGTTTTGTATACGCCACTACGACCAGTGTTGCATTACTACATAGAGCGCAGTAGTGCAGTGTGTTGCCAACCAAACGGCCCACTGACAGTACCAGGGGTTTCTTCCTAATGTTATTAGAAAAGTGGTTTTAGCATTAGAAAAATCAGAAAATATACAAGCCAAAAAATGCAATGATGCTGTGTACACATTTTATCAAACGTGCATAGATTATCTAAATAATTNAAAAAGTATCCATCTTTAATTGTTTACATTTTTGTTTTCTTTCATTGAGAATTTCGGAATATGGTCGAATGAATGTGATGATGCTTGTTTTTACATTTGCACTTCGCTCCCAATCATTGTCTAACTCACAAAGTTCATCTGTCAAACTTTCCATAGTTGAAAGGATACGTTAACCCGACATAGAGCTACGGACGAGCGGAGACACTGATTGGTCGACCACCGGTCACCGTAGAGCATTTATAAGGTCAGTTTGAGCAAGAAAATTGAAGGTGGATAAGAAGAGATAGATATCGTCTGGCCAACGAGAAGTAGATTTGTCTCACTAACGATAGTTTGTGATCGCCGTAAGTGCTACTGTGTCGTAAGGTGTTTTCCTAAATGAACTGATACAGGATGCATTCATTGGCGCTATGGATTGGACTATTAAGTTTGATAACTTGACTCATGGGTACCTAAACGTTTAGTGTTTTAATATTAATTTAATGCAAATGTACACATACCCAATAATATTAAACAGAAAAAATAAATATATTCAATAAAAATCTTTGTTTTAACGAATGTACAATGTCGCGGCTTGGTAAATACGTCAACACTGAAATGAAAATCAGTCTGGCATAGGGAAAATCGGGGAATTACATGGCAAATTGCATAGCGGCGTTATTGTGAGCCGGCGTAAACCGAGGGCTACCTGTACCGAAGCAATTCAGTCTTAATGTCTCTTTTCAATTCATCATGTCTGATGTTTGTAAGAATGTACTCTAACTCTTCTAATTAACTCACACTTAGTACACTTTATGACTCTACAGGAATTTAAAAACTTTTTCATTTTACAACTGGTTTGTAATCCAATAGTGAAGACATACGACATCAATGCTTCAAATTGTAAAATAACTTTCAAATCTGCAAGTCACTTAAATCTTGTATATCATATGATCCACTACCAGGATTGACAATAAACAGTAATATTTTTTTCCAGTTAATGTCTATTTAAAGTTTAAAAGATAGAATTTTCATTTAAGAGAGTTGGAATTTTCTATTGAGATGATTTGAATTAGGCACTTCCTCCATACTATCAGAACAAGGACTTGGAAAGTAGCTATTGCATATCTGCTCTCCATTGTATTAAATTGAATTAATAAGGTAATGCAATATATGGCTGATATGCCAAGGGGAGAACTTTCTATGGGAAAATAGTCTCTATTTAGGTCTTAATACACGAAGAAAACCAAGAAAACATCATGAAGCCTCTAGACCAGGGATGTCCAACCCACGGCCACACTGCAGCCCACTTAATATTTTTATGAAGCCCACTGCACCCTAAATTTTTTAGGTACATTTTCATTTATTTTGTAAAGTATGTAATAAAAATTATTCTTATTTCACTGGACACACTTTGATGTCGTAATGACATAATTGGTGCTAGAAAATTGTTTTATTTAGAAAACTGTTATGCATGTGGGGTAGTATATATTGCTGTAAACAATTCTTTTCATGCATGAAAAACATCAAAACTGTAAAAGAAATAGGTTGAGTGATTCCCATTTAACTAACATTCTTAGAATTAAGACTAGTACCATAAACGCAGATATTGACAATATTACGAAATGAAAGCAATGTCAAAAACCGCATTGAATTTATTTTTATTTTGTGTGAGTATAATTTTTTCATGAATTTTATCAATTTTCTTACTCCATGTTTTTGGGAAATTTTTCCATATTCTAAAACTATGCAAGATGTGTTATGAAAATCAGGAAGTACCCAGTCGACCACCCTATAACACTGTAAATTATTCCGTTTTATATGAATTCCATGTTGTACGAGTCACTTAGATTTTACAAATACGTGTGCCGGGCTGTAAACGGCTCACATATTTGTAAAATCTAAGTGACTCGTACAATATGGAATTCATATAAAATGGAATTATCAACAGTGTTATAGGGGGGGTCGACTGTACATGTGTATAGTTTGTCATAATAAATAAATTATTAATACTGATTATTTACTGGAATATTGTATTATATAACCTTACAGACACCAAAACCTGAAGAAAAAAATTTTTAATGAAAACAAACAAAATTAACTCTATATTCAATAGACACCATCAGCTCCTATAACTAGAACATAAAATGGAATAATATTTAAAAAAAAAGTAGAACAGAACTTTTAAAATATAATGCTGCATCCAAGTTATGTATGAGGAGACTTGCACATGCACAGAGATCATGCGGAGAAGAAAAAAATTCAAACATAACATATAATATTGAAAAAGTTATAAATTATTTGAATTTTTGCTGATTTTGGTGCGAGGGTATTTATTTGCATATTAAGCCTGTATTTCTAGCAGTGACTTTAGAAATATTGTACTGTTATTCTTGATAAAAGATTACCACATTTAAGATACCACGTTGCACCACAATGTACTCGAGTTAGCGCATCTGGCTTGTTACAATTCTGTATTCTAATTCAAGAGAATATGCACAGGGAAGAGGTGTGCCAATGGGAAGTCCATTGTCTGGAGACTTATGCAAAATGGTGATCAGAGTATTACAAAGTAAGGTCCTTCCCTCCTTTCTCCCAAATATTATCCTATAAGGAAGGTATATTGACGATATCATTATTCTTTGGAAAACTGAGCCAGATCTAGAACATCTTAAGGAAACAATGAACAACAACCCATATGGCCTCCTAGTGGAACTTGAACAATATAGTAAGGATAAAATCCACTTCTTGAATATAGTCATAGAAATTAAAGAAAGGGTGGTACAAACTTATGTCTATAGAAAACCTACAGCGGTATCGACATACGTGCCATTTGAATCATGTGACCCATTTTCTTATAAGATAGCGGTGTTTAGAGCATTGGTAAAAAGAGCCTATATGCATTCTTCCACCACCAAAGCCCTCCAATGAGAAGTAAATTACATTAAAAAGATCACTAAAGAGCATGGTTATGGCAACATTATAAATAGATTGTGTAAGCAGCACCTATGTTTACAAAAATCTTATAGAAGAAAAGGTAGAGGTGCAAAATATTAAAAATGAAGAAAACATAGAGAGGGTACCAATAACATATAACCCACATCTAAAGGCAATGTATGAAAAAATTGCAAAAGTAAGGGAAATTAAGATTGCATACAAAAGAAACCCGTCCATATAAAGTTTATTAAGGAACGGAAAGGACAATCCTAACCCAAACAGACTTCTAGGAATAAACAGTATTCCATTAAAAGAAAACAGATGGGATAGGCTTTTAGTGTATATCGGATCCACCAAATGTTCATTAGCCACAAGAATAAAAGAGCATAAATCCGACATCACACATAATAAATGTACGACAGCCCTACGTATGCAACAAACCTGAGCATCCACCTATCTTCAATGAAGCGCATGTTATCCGCACCATCCAACATCCCAACACCAAGAGCAACTAAAAACTTTGAAAGCAATGGAAATCTTTAAAGCCGACCACAAATCCATATGCATTAATTTCAAAAAAGAAATGAATAGCATGGGAATTTTTACTAGACAATAAATCATAATATATTTTATAAGATAAATTTAAATAGGGTATTGTGCACATAACGAATCCCCATTGGTAGAAAATATATTTGAAATAGTTCGTGGATTCCTTCCATGTTCAGAATTTTTCAGAAAAAGGGCACATTCCAAATTTTTAAAAATATTCGAATTAATGAATTCAGTTATAACAGAAGATATAAAATAAGCCTGAAGAAGAGCCCAGGAGGGGCATCGAAAACATTCACAGATATTTTGAAGAGTTTCATGCCGGTTATTGGTTAATTGTAGGTTATGTATTTTGAACACTCTTGATAAACTTTCAATATGTTTATGATGTTTCTTTTATTTACTTTCAAGTACTTATGAAATATTTCAAATTTATTTATTTAAGTAAGTAATTAAGTATGTAAGTAGTGTTATTAAAGCCAACTGCTGAATTATATCAGGCTACATTACTACTACTATTATTAATTAAATGCTGAAGTAATTTGGTATTAGAAGTAGGTGTTAGGTGCCATCCCTTGATAAATTTAATAATTATAATTTAAACTGATATTTTAGTAATTAAGTTAGAAGGTTCTGGAAAAAAAGAATAGGCCCTAAGTGGACTAGAACTTGCAATTCTCAGTTACCATGCAGTCATGTTGCTAGTTATGCTACATGGACCTCTGATCCTTGCCTCCAGAAGTTATTAATTTGGATATAACTATACAATACCAAATTATTTAACATTTAATTAATAATAGTAATAGTAAAGTGGCCCAATATAATCCAACAATTTGTTTGACTTTATTATATAACTATCACGTTTAAGATGTTTATATTTGTAAATAGTGATTAATTCTTCATATAAAAAATTTAAGAATTACTTTATGGTAATATTAATTAATTTTTACCTCTAAATGGAAAAAGCTGATATCTGTAATGATCTAAAGCCATAAAATTCATTAATTTATCTGTCTTTTAATACTTAAATGCAATTTCTGTTTAAAATTTTTGTTTCTTAACATTTTAAAAATTAATCAATATTACCATAAAATAATTCTTAAATTTTTTATATAAAGAATTAATCACTACTTACAAATATAAACACCTTAAACCTTAATTTTCAAGACATCTTACTTCTTAGTGTTTAAGTTATGGAAACAAACTTTAAAGCACTTACTGAAACTTTTTCCAAATATATGTTATCCCCTTTGTCTCTCATTTTCTCTTCTTCTATCCCTGTAGGATAGGACTGAAAAACAAAGAGCTTAGTTTTAATTCAAATTATGAAATATTTATTTATTTACTTGTGAGCACTAAATTGGCCTTTCTTTATTGCTAGACTTATTACACCACCACAGGACATCAGATTAACCTTAGAAAATCACTTTATTATTTCAAAAAGAATGCATTTTGGATCTGAAAGTCCCTCATCAGCATGTTGTACACTAAATAAATCTATAGAATGTTGTCGTGTGTTATACATAAGTTTTTTTAAAAATATGCATCACAGCCATTGTTCGAACTGAATTTAAAAAATTTTTTTACAATAAATCTAGCAATAAAGAAAGGTCAATTTAGTGCTCACCAGTAAATACGAAGACGAGACAAGAAGTGTATCTTAGTATAAAATATTTACTCAATTTTTAAAATAATCTGCAATAAGTTTTAAAAATAAGTGAGATAGCTTTTGGTGTAAATAACAAACTCATCTAACAAGAAAGATGTTCTCAGACATAAAAATCAATAAAACTCCCACATTAAAATGAAATTATTATTTGCTTTTGTCAAAATCAAGTTTACAACATATAATCATTCCATTCTATAATAAACTTCACGTAACATTGAATTTCCAAGTGCTCAAACATAACGATGATATATAACATGAGATAGGTCTCTTCCGGTGTGTGCGGTCGTGCGGCGGGGGAGAGGAAGCGGTGGGTTGGCGTCCAATAGCGATTGCCAGGCCAGAGACAAGGTTAGACCTTGTCTCTGGCCTGGCAATCGCTATTGGACGCCAACCCACCGCTTCCTCCCCCCGCCGCACAACCGCACACACCAAAATAGATCCACCCCCTCGAAACCGACACCCGATCCTAGAGAATAATAACATAAGATACTTTACAAGTTGCAATTAAGTTTAAGAAAGAGAATACACAGTGGCGCATTATAGCTTTATGGGGCCCAGACAAACTTGAATTAGGGTCCGCACGTAGCATTGCTTTCAAACATTTTTCTTCGGGAAAGTTTTTGTATCGCCGTTCTTTTTAATGCAACCAGCGGGTTAGGTTCCGCACTGCGCCCACGCCACATTGGCCATCTAGGGACCCAGATACAGGCCAAATTTTAATTTCAATATTCTTACTACAATTATGAGTTTATTAAAGATCGGTTCAAGGCTCCCCTGTCAGCAAGATTCCGGGTAATTGCTTTTTCCCCCCACAGGATAACATGCCATTGAGAATACACCAGTTTAAACTTCACAAAAAATTGCAATTTTTTAAATATATATTAATTACTTAGATAAACTCAGTTCAGTGTAATAAAAGAGATTTTATTTTAACAATTCTGAACTAATATAGAAACATTTAAATCCCACCAAATTCCCCCAAAAGGTGGGAAATGTTTTGAATTATATAAGATTTTAATATCTGTACGACAGTTTTTATTTACTAAAAAACTCCAATTTAATAAATTTACATCGAGACAATCAAATATAGCATAATTTTAATATTATAAAAACTTTGTTTTTACAATATTATCATAAAACGGGCACAAGTTACTTTTAGTTAATTGTTTACGTATTTGTATATGAACGATTTATCTAAAAGTAACTTCTACCGGTTCTAATAGAGTTGTTATCAAGAATTAGTAATTACTTCTCCAAGTTGTAAGTTCTATATAATATATCGAAATATATATATACTCGAATACAGATTTTATACTTTTCTCGCATTTATACCTTTGCTTGAACAGTTCCCATTACAAAATAACTTAATTTCACTTGTAAAACTTAAGGTGAAGAAGCGGTCAACGAAATTGAATCAATGGCGCCATCTGCAAAATTATTATATATAAAAATTTACACTTGTTAAAAATAAAAAAAAATATAAAAATAAAATACATAACTAAGTAATTTATTATATACTTATATATATATATTATACTTCGTGTAATATATATATTATACACAAAGTGTTTTTATTCCCGTTAAATAAATAATAAGTTTAATAAATATTTTTGCCACTTCGAGCGCTTCAATCGCGTATAGTCCTAAGTTTGGCTGGAGCCAGAGTCGGTAGATTAACTGGTCTTTCGACTAATAGTTCAAACTTAGCTAGAGACAATATTTGCCGCTAGTCGGCGCCACTGTTAGCAGGAGATCGTTGTTCTTGCTAGGTATATACTGAAGTCAGTGATTTTGACCTATAATAATTGTTTTTTTAGCTACATAAAAATGCCAACGTGCTTTGTGCCAGGATGCAAGGCAGGATATAAGTCATCGAACGAGAAGAGACATTTCTTCCGTGCTCCTAGCGATAAGATTGAGGAGTGGATGCGATGCATTCCACGAGACGACAA
>NW_019384712.1:419971-431985 GCF_000671375.1 Centruroides sculpturatus | reverse complement strand
AACTGTCACTACTTTCACGATTTTAGACTTTAAATTGATACCAAAAGACTTTTACATCTGCAATTGTACTTAAAATGATCTTTCTCAGAACTTCAAATGGCATGAATAACATATTAACACTGATAGTAAACAACACACTGATAAATGAAATGGAGAATAACGAACTTGACCTGTTACTATGTAAACTAAATGAAATTAGGGATTTAGCATCTCCAACTGGAATTTCCTTAACTCGAATTTTCTCCAAGTTGAAGGTTTTTATGGTCTGACACTAATTATGTTATTTTGAAGTTCCGAAAGTACATATTACTGGATAATATTAATGAATGTTCTACTCAGTAACCAGCAAAAGAACCATTTTCATTAAAAAGGCCTGAAGATGTCCTTTAAAAAAACCAAGAAAACATTTTCAGGCTGATGTTCTAAATTGGAATCGTACAATCTTTGAATGGATCTTAATCTCTACATTGCAGTTACTGTCACTGATTGGTAAAAATGTAAATATCATATTGTGCGGTTATGATATTTCTACTGAATGGATATATATTTTCCACAGGCTCAGTATTGTCTTATTTCCTTTATAGTCGATGGATTTTTTTTTTTTTGCAATTACCTTGTAAATTTACATTAACTCCAGATATTTGATATATCATCTATCTGCTGTTCTACGTAGGATATTTGTCCAATATAAATGAACTTACACATACAGGTCTCTACACTGGCGTAGCTACAAATTCAGTGCCCTGGAGCAAGTAGAGTCAATGCGCCCCTAGTTTCTCGGACGAGGTCTCGTAAACTTTGTTTTGAACATTTAATTTAAAAAATATCTTAATTATTTTGATTTAAAACTTTACTCAATAATAATTTATTTGAGATTCAAGACATTTCAATAATAAGATAATCAATTTAATAAATGCAAACATAATAATAAAACAAAATATAATTCTTTAAGTACAGAATACCTAATAATAATTACTACATATTAAAAAAAAAACTGTTTTGACAAAACGTATCCAAGTTTAGTTTAATAACAAATACATAATAGCGAAGTTGCGGACAAAGTGAAACGGCACTCGACGTTCGATGTTGACGTTTTAGAGATGAAAACTTTGGCTGCAACCTCGCTAATATTACATAAAAAAAGTTTCAAAATTGTTGTTTTTTTTTTGCTTTTTCATTTGCAAATCGGTCAATTACTTTCTCCAAATCAAGTTGACAAGCTATTGTCAACTTGATTTTCAATTGATATAGTTGACAAAGAGCTAAGACGGTGTTGTGACATGCTGCTTCTTAGTTTAAATACGTTTTGATTAATTTCAGTTTTGAAAAACTTCGTTCTGCTGTCGCTGTTGTCACCGGTAAAGTTAAAAAATGAGGCATGCTGCAATAATGTCGGAGAAGCCACTTGAGGCTGCAGTGTGAATTAAACTTAGTTTGGCAACTTCGCGTATAGAGGTTTAAGTGAGTATTAAAACACATTTTAAATCGAAGCAATTGAGGTCCAAAACTAGACAAAATGTTGGAGGAATATGCCGATTGTAACAATTCTGATTTTTCCAGTATACTTTTTATCAGATGACGCGACAAGATACGCTGGTGATGAGCACTTAAAAAGTGTACATAATTCGCGAATGGATTCAAATCTAGTAGTTAATTGATTAATTATTAAATCCATTACTTTATAAAACACATTGACTTTGAAACATTGTTCACTGTTTTCAATGCGCTCATCTACTTGTAATCATCAAAGAAATTTTTCACATGATACAATCTTTTTTGAAAAAAAGAAGGTTCAATATTCCATGTAGCTGATAACTCAAAGACGTCGTTTTTAACAAACTCCCAATTATTCTTTAAGTCCCGGAATTGGGTTAGGAGTGATGAAAGCATCTCAACGAATTTCTCTATATCTTCATGAGCACTTTGCAGCATTTTCGAGACTGTATTTTACTTTGTATTATTATCAAAATAATAGTTGAAAATTATTCAAAATAATTAATCAAATTTTTAGCTTCACGTTGCTCATCATAATTGTTTTCATTTAATGATAAATATGTCAATATTTTAATTATAACAAAATAACGAGAACGTAGTGCATCAAGAGCATTAATATGGGAAGACCATCGTGTTGGACAAACTGTTTTCAATGTTTTTGCTAAGTTGGTTTGATTCGTTTCCATTAACTTTGCCCAATGCCTAACAGAACTGAAAAAAAACAAAAATTTTTTCTAGCTGTTCATAAAATTACTGAATTCTTGTACCTTGGTGACACTGTCGTTGATAAATTCAAATTATGAGAACAGCAATGTACAAATTTTTGTACATTGCTGTTCTCATAATTTGCAGCGGGGTTTTGTTGTTTAATTCTTGCTTTAACCCCAAGTAGGTACCATACACATTCGCAGCCATGTCGTAACCTTGACTATGCAATTTTGATAGATCGGTGAAATTTTCAATACATTTTGAAACTGTTGTTTCTAATCCTTGTGATATTTGATCAGTAACCTAAATAAAATCCACGAAACGTTTCTTTTATTTGCAGCTCGATTGGATTTTTTTATTAAAACATAACGGAATACGATACTTAGCTGATCGAGTTTTAATAGATCTTGTGTTGTATCTGTTATTACTGTTATGAGAGTGGCCTCTTCCATTTCACTTTTAATTTGGACGTTAATTTCATGTGCAATCAAATTAATTCATTCATTTTGTATATCTGGACTCAAGTAATTGGTACCGCCTTTGGGTTTCTTTAATAGATCTGGTAAAACATCATCATAGCGAGAAAGTAATTTATTTATTTCTAGAAAGTTTCCTTGTGAAGTTCCTACATCTTGAAGATCTGTAATCCTATGATATTGGAAAAGTAAATTATTTATAGCAAGTGTTATAGTTACATCTACTATACGTTGCAACATTTTGCGCCAATAATTTACTGCATTGTTGATTTCTTGCTGACTAACATCTATGGTTGAACCACTTTTCCATTAGTCAGGAAAGGAGTAAACAAGTGAATAAAATACTTAGCCGGTTTTAGAGATAAGAGGTTCGTTTTGTCTAAAAGCCAGGTGTGTGTGACTAATAAATCTACAAAGTTCAGCGAATTTCTATAAATTAATTACAGTGGAACCTCGGTATACGACCTTAATCCGTTCCCGATGTTTGGACTTATACCAAATACATAGAATGTATACCAAACCAACCTTTCCCATAAGAAGTAATGTAAAAATGATTAATCCGTTCTCATGTAATAAAAATGGCTGTCTTTAAACACCTCGCTTTCCTGGCTAGTTCCTGCTTGATTTTTCATGAGATCAGCATGTATCTTTTTAGCTTTTTCGCAAATAATTGCTTCCGATACGCTGTCTCCAGCACACTGTTTTTCAGTTATCCAAAGCAAAAGCAATTTCACAACATGATCATGATCTAATGTCTTCGATCTCTGTTTAGAAATTGATTTAACTCTTTTCGCAACGTTAGCGTTAGCAGATTTAATAATGTCTTTATTTTTCACGATTGTCGATATTGTCGTTCTCGGAATACGGTATGCAACAGTTAAAATCTCGAACACGCATGCCACCTTCATATTTCTGAACAATCTCTTTTTTCAGTTCCATTGTGATTCTAGTCATTTTTTTAGTTTTCTGTTGCTTTTCATTTGCCTTTTTGCAATTCATGATTAATAAAATTTTACTTACAAATTAAAATGAGAAGAAATTTAACAAAGTTATAAAACTGCGGCACTGCGAACGTCTAGTCTGGTCTAGTACACCAATAGTGCTACTTGTTCATAGATGGCGCGTATACTTGAATTAAGTCGTATACCGAACAAAATTTGTTTCGTCCAAACAGGACTTATTCCGAATTGGACGTATTCTAAAGCAGACGTATACCGAGGTACCACTGTACTTTTGTTTTGTTCGAAAATTTTGAAATTTTATTATAATTTTTTTACAAATGTTTTTACAAGTTTTTATTTCGCGTTCCTAATTTGGCACCCTCATGATATATGTGCCTGGAGCAGTTTGCTCCAACTGCTTCACAGTAGCTATGCCTCTGGGTCTCTAGCATATGCTGATAAGATGATGGTTAATAGGTCTTTAGATATGTTTTTCCTTTAGGTGGGTGGCAATGTTCCTTCTAATTTTTTTTTGTAGATGAGCGGAACATATATTTCTCTGAGCAAACAAATTTTTGCTGAGCAGATTCTGAGCAAAAATTTTTCTGAGCATATATATATATATACGAACTATTATCTTTTGTCAATGATTTAATATATTTAATTGAAATATATATATCAATAATCATGTCATAGATGGTGTGAGAAATCAGTAAACAATTCAAATCAGTGTGCATGCCCTGCTTCCCTGCACAAATTCTCGTGCGCAGCAATAATTTGAGAAGTGNATTTTTTCCTATAAAAATTAAAATAATTTATTATAAAGTAGAATTAAAACATACTTTTATACGAACTATTATCTTTTGTCAATGATTTAATGTACAGTATTTAATCGAAATATACGCAGCAATAATCATGTTGTAGACAGAGTAAGAAATAAGTAAACAACAATTCAAATCAGTGTACATGCTCGCCTGCGCGACACATAAATTCTCGTGTGTGGCAACAATTTGAGCAGTGTGCGGCCGCGCAGCTTAGAGGAAACATTGGTGGGTGGTTGTGCGCTGGGTCCTATGTATTGTAATTCTTTCTTGGATCTATGGTTCATAAGGGGGATGGAATATACCTCATCAGATCTTTGGCATTTCTAATTAGATTAAATATGGATGGGCTTTTTGTGTTTTGAAAGCCATGTTGATGTAGTTGTGGGCTATTTCTCTGTATAGAGGAGCCTCCTGGTAATGCTTTGCAGTGTCAGGCAGCACTTTGTGCTAATAAAAAAAAATATTATATATATATAGGATAGAGGAACTAATGTCGCATTATACTTTACCACCTTATATGTATCCACAGTAGGTTGAGCGCTAGAGGTGTTATGCCCATGCATAGCATGATGTTCAATGAATCCCTTTATGATCTTAACAAATCCATGATTGACTGCTTGGTTTATAATGTTGGCAAATTCTTGTTTTTCTTACTTCAGATCTGATCTGATATGTATGCGAGGATTATGGAGCCAGCTATGGGGGCTTCTACTTGGGCTTTTGGATACAGGGGGATAAAATGCATGCATTTTTTCCTCCGTGTTAAATTATTTTATGCAATAATTGTAATTTAAGTTATCGACTAAAACCATTTATTCACATTACATTACACAATCTTTTGGGATATGATTTGCACTTAATTTTTAAAAGTATAATATTGAAATGATTTTCAAAAATTTGTGGTATTCTTATTCACAAAAAATTTACAACATTCACATTATATTAATTTTAATTTATTGGTAGTTAAAGAATGTAAATTATATGTTTTTATCTTCATGAATAGGTGCATAGATAGACACAGGGCATTTCTACATCATCTTTATTCGGAATATCCTATAGGCCGATACACGTTTCTGGCATAAGCCCCTCATCTGTCGGCATGACTTCCGGGATTTCTTGTAGGTGGTGTCGACACGTATACATTCCGTTTAAAATTACTTATTTACAGTTAAAATATCATTATAGTTTAAAATATACTTACGATTAAAAGTACTATTACAGTTAAGGTTTCTCGACTTAATATTGAACATCCTTAAGAATACACAAATGTAAATTATAATTTTTTAAAAATATCTATATATTTTTAAAGAACATTTTCACAATAATAATAAAAATAAAAAAATATAAGACAAAAATATATTCATTTTTTCATATTCTTATTTTAAACATGAAATTATATTATATGAAATATGTTTACAACTAAAAAGAAATGTTTTATAATGAATTATGAGGGGAAAATATTACAGAAGATAATTACACTCATGCTAAGTTAATTACACTGGTCAGCTTTTGACGTCTTGAATAAGGGAAGTAGAATGGTTATGAAGGGTTTTGAATCCAAAAGTTAATTTTAATTAATGAATTATTATAAAAGGGCAAAAAAATCAATGCATGACATGCGGCAAGGAATTTCTTCGTAAAAAATATCTGAAAAAACACATGAATGTAGTCTTCGAAAAAAAGTGGAAAGACAAATTTTTATGACAAACGGATACATAAATCGTAAATTTAAGGAAAATAAATTCTAGAGCTTTTTCTGTACCTCGCGCATCTCTCTCATTCATTAAATTTTGTTGCAAATGATGCTACCAAAGTAACAGTTAATTTTTTAACAATATACAAGAATTGTACACGTTTTTTTCTACATCCCCTTGTAGATGGGCTATATGAAATCGTAATATCACTGGTTTAACATTGAAATCCGTAAGTAATATAAGATGGGAGAGCGGAATAAAAATATCAAATATTTTAATGAATTTTTTAAAACTCCTGTCAACTATACAGAACTATCATAAAAACATACCAGTAAATTCTTATCGTTTGGGTTAAGTTATAAATGTACTCGCGATTCACAAAAAGCCGGATGCACACGTACGAAGCGGCAAGGAAAAGCGGTGTCGCGAACACATCTTCGCCGTGTTGGCACACGACCACGCAAGCGGCAAACGTCAATCTCTCTACATTTCGGCGCATGCGCAAAATATTCAAGATGGCGGGTGATTCAAATTTTCCTGCTGCTGCTCATGTTTACGAATTTCGTTTTGTACACATCACTTTATGAGTCTAGAAGACGTTGAGGTAAATGTAGCAAATAAAATAGCAGTTAATGTTGAATATAAAAATATTTACAATTATGAAACTATCCGTACGTTTCTATATTCAACGGTTGACTCAACGGTGAGAGAACAACGTTTCTAAATGGACGTCATCGTTGTTTCACCGTTGAGCTCAACGGTCTCGACGACCTGAAAGACCGTTGAGTATTCAACAAACTAAGATGGCGGCTTCCATGAAAAAGTAAATTTTGCTTATAGAAACTATCCATTCGCTGCTGTAGATGCTGTAATAGAGGACAGATTAATGAACTTGTATGTGTAATCGATGGAGAGTGGATTAGACTGTTAAAAATTAGCAAGAAAAGGTCCCCTATTGTCCAGTTTTACATGAACAAATTATGTCGACTTTACAAGATTTTTCCTTAGTTTTAAAATGCTAGTAATTTTTTCAGAACAATGTGTGCATTTACTTGTGATCAAACAAAATAAGATTATAATTGTATTAATAAATCTAATTTTTTTTTATTTTGATCTTTAAAGTCGCATCTCATCCTATATGCGAGTCGTTTTATATTCGAGTAAATATGGTAATAACCATTCTTCTGCTTTAAGATATGTCACTATAATCATTTGCATTTCTTTGTCTTTCGTTATATCAAACCATAGATTTATGTACTCAAAAAATTTTATGGATTATTTTATGTATGTAATAACTTATGAAAACAATTTTAATATGGAAACTCATTTTATATTTATTTTATTAATTTACTTTAATGTGTATTATAAACTAAATATAGTTTAAGGATTTATATGAAACAAATTTTTTTTATTATTTAGGGAATGGAATTATTTAATCACACTGCAACATTCAAACCTGAAAGTGATTTTCCTCTTACTCTTCAGTATCTAGATAGTTTAAAATCATTAACTGATCATAAATACTTTAAATCAACATCACAAAAAGATAAAGAATTAAAAATGTTATCACCAGTTGTCCACGTACAGTCAGATTGCAATACACCATCTGAAAGAGATGCTTACGTCAAAGAATTAATGAAATATATCAAAATTGATTCTTATGGAAAATGTCTGCATAATAAGGATTTACCTAAAAGGTAATTTTATTTTATTTTTTTATTTTAAAAATTTAATTTAATTGATCATACTCCTTACTGATCATATTTAGTGCACAATAATAGTAATGTGAAAATTCAGAAAACTATACAGGATATCCATAATTTATTCATCTGATTATGAAACTCAATAGAGGAAAAAGTAAAAGACGTTAAGCTGTAACCAGCTGTCTTTCTGTTTCTCTAGTGAGTGGTAAAGAGAGAGAGCATTATTAGTCAGACAAGCAAAAATTAGGGACTCTATTAGAATGGTGTGCAATAGTTGGTAATGATTCTGAGATTGAGTTTAAAACATAATTATAAAAATATTAAGTAGACAATAATGTCTACTTAATATTTCTCTACACTAAACAGCTGATATAATGCCTAGCAAATAAATATGAATAATATTTTTTGCAATCATCATAGAATTCTTTAAAATAATCCATAAGAATTAAGTTGTCACAGATTGTATAAACTGTAATCATAATTTAAATGATCAATGACTTTACTGTGTGAACTTTGAGAAAAGGCTCATTTTTATTTTTACTTTTGTGGTTCTGTCATATATAACAGAACGAAATTACAGCAATCAGTCAATAAATGATCCCCCCTAAGATTTTTACATTTTTGGATTCTGGACCTTGAAATGTTAAGAAATGAAAAAAAAAAAAACTTTGGGAGGTTTTCTATATGTATGGATGTGGTGGGGCACAATTTTGTTCACCCTCTTTGAAGCTTAATAACTTCTGTGTTTTTTCTAAAATGTCTGAAGTTATGCCGAGAGGTTTGTATATTAGGAGATTAACCACCAAAATTTAACAGCCTCAAAGGTCAAGGAAGTTTGTGTGTCATATCTTGAGTAGGGTCGGACTTAATGACTGTTTTACTTATTATTAGAATTCACAACTTTTTATAAAACTATCCCTTCCCTCAGAATTATTATAAAATAGCAAAAATCTTAAAAATATAATATGATATTATGTTAAAAAAATTTTTATAACAGATGGCACCACATGCAGTTTTAAATGTTGCTGGGAAAGTTAAGCAACTCTTTGCTAGATTTTTTGGGTTAGCTTTTAGTTCCAAGGCTAAAGTAGAACATTCAAAATTTCAAGAATGATTGTTACTTAGTGGTAAAATGTCACTAACTTTTAAGTTTTTACAATAGTTCTTTCAACTGATAAACAGAAAATTGAGTAAATTATTTTTTTCCCTCGTCCTCTGAGCACTAAGAACTCCTTTTTTTCCATACCCATCATGTATTCAGTCAGGCTTACAATTAGGTTGACTGCCTGGTATGAGAGATCCAACATATCCAGGACTTACTGCCCATGAAAAATTCCTGCAGTTGTTCCTTGTTCATCACAATTTGATTCTAGGTTTCCCATGGTAGGGTGATTTTTAACTGCCTTGGCCATCTGGTTATCTGAATAAACATCATATACAAACACTTATACTATAAGTATTAACCCATCACATGCTGTATATACAGTAGACCCCCTATAACACGGGCTCATATAACACGGCAAAAAATTGCCATCGTGTTCATATAACATGCTAAAAGAGACTTGTATAACACGGTAAAATGTCATCGCCGACTTGTATTGCGACAGGATTGGTCGAATCTGGACCAATAATGGACATTGCACAAACCGTTGAGTTCAAATGAGCAGCGGACCTACTAAAAACCATTTATTATTTAACGGCTATAAAAATTATATTTATATTAATGTTGTCTCTAAAGTTCAGTGAATTTTTTGCAGAAAAATAACTTATCAGGAAACATGTGCCCGCCATTTGATGAGCCTCTCCGCAACGAAAACAAGCTTAAGCAATGGTGTCGTCGAACGGCGCGCACTTGGTAAATAATCCTACAATTTTTTGTTTATAGCATAGTTTATTTGGATTATTCCCAAAAAATTATATGTGTTTTGGAAATGTTGAGTCAAATTAGTCTAGAATCGATTAATTTTATGGAAGAAAACCATTCAAACAGTCGTAGTCCGTAACCTGCACATGTTCTGGGCTGTGATTGGCTCATGTATTTAAGTGACTCGTACAACACGGAATTCGTATAACATGGAATGTATCTACGTGTGATAGGGGGATCTACTGTACTTTAATTATTCCAAAATGACAATGTAGAATCTCAAATTTGTCTAAAACAAATACTAACTTTCATCAATTTCATAAATGAATGTCTTACAAACGAAGTCTTCAGCTACAGTAATAATGAGAAAATTACTTTTGTATTTATCAATACAATATTGATTATATTCTAAATGTCTTTGTCAAGTTTTAAAAGCTTTTCTATAAGATTGACTGACATAAATTGGATATATTCATTATATATTATAATCTCTAAAAATATATATATTTTTTATTTTATTGCAAGTTTTTTGATTCATTTATAATATAAAGAGCATAAAAAAAACTATATTGCATGAGTGTTGGGAACAACCTGCATTTATTGTAGTATGACTTAAAAACTTCAATTTGTTGTTTGCTTAAATATCATGCATTCATTTATTATTTCATGTTTAAATGACAAAATCGTTTTTAAAACTTTCGAAAAATACTTCTTGTAATATACTATCTCATATGTCAAATATAAATGTTTTCATAAATACAGTAGAACCTCGATTATCTGGACTAATTAGGGATGAAGGTAGTCTGGATAAGGAAAAATCCGGATAATCGAAACAAATAATTTGTCTTTTAATGATAATACAACACGTTTTCTTTTCGATGANATCTGTAAGCACAATGGTAAGTAAAAACTTTCATTTATTTGCATATTATACTGTACTTTGTTTATCAAACACACAAAAGTCTTGCTTTTCTATATGTGCAATATGCTCCAGGTGATAAAGTTGGCTTGACGTAGATCAACCGCACAGCTCACTTAATATGCCAGGACGTCCTAAAGGCATTTGAAGTGGACTGGCCCGATTTGATCCTTAATAGGGGTGAGGAAATTGAGCCAGAGGGACTTACGCCTGCTGTCAAGCATGATACAGGCTGACAATACTAATCGATCATCGCTTGTCTAAGCGTGCGTAACATTGGCCGTTTTTATTTTAAAATTGTAAATTTGCCGCCACTGATTATCAGAAATTATGGGTCTATCTTTTATTTTCATACTTTTCTTCCTTTATAACATTTTATTTACTATTTTTAAACATTTAATTTTTTTGTAATTAGGGTCTACTGTATTTTCAATATAAAATAGTTTTTAATAAAATGTTATTAATGTTTGTTCTAACAATTACAGCGTACCTTTATTTTATTTTAATTAAGTTCCATTATTTTTATAGTATTTAAGATTTATTTTGGGTATTAACAAAATTTCTACAGAAAAATACTATATTTTTATATTTAAACAAATGATAAAAATGAATTGATAGAATTTCTATACAAGCTATAATATTAAAAAAGGAAATTCAAACTGGAAATTAAATTAATTCAAAAATATCCCAAACAACCTTTTCACTCTCCAGCACAATTATTTAATTAATGAGTGGACAATCTGTGAAGCAATTTGAAAACATTCATCCACTCATTAATTAAATAATTGTACTGAAAAGTGAAAAGATTGTTTGTAGAATATTTATATATTTCATAATCAGGGTTATTGTTTTTTTAACTATTAGGCACACTAGGATGATCCACCACTTCTAATGACGGCACGCCACTACTATATGCACAATTCATGGAAAAGAAGAATCAAATTAATGCCTAGTCTGATTCGTCTTGAAAAAGCAATTTTTTAAACTCAATACAGCAGTAAATTTAGCCCAATTATTTATTGTAATCCATCGCGAAAACGTGTACATCGGACATTCAGCGTCGTCTTCCTGTAAGCCTACAAGTTTGACAATGTTGTTTGGAACGTCGAGGATGATTCTGTAAGGAACCAAGTCCGAACGTTATTTTTATTTACTTTTATTTTGCTTATTATTCTATTTTTGTTTGGGGCTTATGTTTTGTTAGGACGAAGTTTCCTCACCATTCACCTTAGTAACTTAAAAATAGAAGAAAAACCAACTCACCAACGAAAGAAAAGCGCCGTAGAAAACTCGCGCACACTTGCGCTTCCCAAGCGGAAAAAAGTAAGTCCGCACCGAGAAAAAGGGGGGGGAGACCCCACAACCCAGTTAGGAATCGCTAAACCTTAAAA
>NW_019384712.1:407381-418226 GCF_000671375.1 Centruroides sculpturatus | reverse complement strand
GTCGTCTATCCTCAAAGGTAAAGTGCAAATAAAACTACTTTTTTTTTATCAATTATTATTCTATTACGGTTATTTATACATTTACAACTACAAAACGCATTTTTCAGTGTTTTCCTTACTATTGTTATTTTGTTTTAATGTATTACTTAGCTTTAATTTGAGTGTTTTTTTTTCATGTTGAAACGAATTATTTGGTTTTACATGTAATCGTATGGGGAAAAATGATTCACCTTACGACATTTTCACGATACGATCTCAGTTTCGGAACGGATTAATTTCGTATCCTGAGGTACCACTGTATTAAAATTAAAGACAAAGTTTGCCCAAAAGGGACCGCCATTTATTTCTTGCGTTCCAGACTACAAATTCACGGCGACAGACCTTCGTTTATAGACTACATGCCGTCAGAATTTTAAAAAAGTCTGTTAAAGACAGAATTACATCCAATTGCTTTCCATCCATCCTATGGATGGAAAGCAATTAAGTTAGATGTAATTCCTATAAAGGAATGTGTAGTCTGGAACACAAGAAATAAATGGTGGTCGCTTTTGGGCAGACTTTGTCTTTAATTTTAATATTAATAATCTCCATTGGATGAAAAATTTACAAAAGTTCAATATAATTACCTCTGTTATTAAATTCAATATATTCCATATGCCCTCTAAATGCCAATTCTTGTTTTGATAAAAACATATAACATTTATTTATTTAGATATAATATATCTATTAGCCTTAACTATCTCGTTATAATTTTCAATATTTATTTTATATTATTTACTAATGTTAAATTCTATTCCGCTTCAATTTCCAAATTGCTTCAAATACGAAAGAATCGACGATTTTTCGTGTTTTTTGCCAGCTGAATTGTCAAAGCCATTCTTATTCCACATGCTAATTTCATTTGAAAATATTATATAAGCCAACAAAACAATTTTTGCATTTTTATGCATTTACAGAGCCATTTTATAGTGAAAATGTCGAACAAATTTTTTTTATTGAAGCGTTTATATTTAACATGGTCATTGGCCATTCTCATTTATTAATGTTTTCTTTTTCTTTATGCGATCTTGAGCCAAAACTTTTTTAAAATAAATTTTCAATATCGCAATTACATTCCGAATCACTAGCCACGATATAAGGGCTAAAATAAAAATAAAATTATAAAAACTTACTCGGTGAAATAAAATGTGTAGTGGATAGCCTATACATACCTGGTACAAAACATTCTTCAATTGTAAGAATATACTTTAAAGAAAATCATAATTAAATATAGCTTTGTAATGAAACGTATATAAAAATAACATAAAATATTCTTTACTCTTTAAATCTTAACCACTTAGTCAAATAGCTCCCTACGAATGGAATCAGAGATGGCCCTGCTAGGTGTGCGGTGTGTACAGTACATGCACGCGGTCTGCCAAATCCCGAGGGTGCCCATACTGGTCAAAGTCAAATGCCTGTTTATTCACATCACTAGTATATCTCAAAAGATGCGACAGGGTTCTTGTAAATTTTAAACGTTTCTCACCATAGCTGTAAAAGTCTAAATATGTTAAACTTTATAGATTGCCCGTCATTTGTTTTCTAACTAATTCGTTTTAGGACCAGGTGTCGTCCACGGAAATTTCCAAACTTTACAACTTTTCGATCACACTCTCGTTGAACTGGAAAAATGTCTGTCTTTATTACGTCTAATATTTCGAAGAAATCAGTCCCACTGTATTCGGCTAGAGATTGGTTTGGTTAGGCTTTTGTTTAAGTAAAATTTCGGCTCTTTCGTCAGGGTTTTGTTTATGTCCCCAATTCCCTAATCGCTTAATTATTTAACTAATTCTTAAGTAGAAATAAGTTGAAACCAGTTACTTTGTACTTGAATATTTGTAGTCTCTGGAAAAAGTGGAAAGACAAATTTTTATGACAACGGATACATAAATCGTAAATTCAAGAAAAATAAATTCTAGAGCTTTTTCTGTACCTGGTGCATCTCTATCATTCATTAAATTTAGTTGTAAATTATGCTACCAAAGTAACAGTTAATTTTTTAACATTATACAAGAATTGTACATGTTTTTTCCTACATCCCTTTGAAGATGGGACATACAAAATCGTAATATCACTAGTTTAACATTGAAATCCGTAATATAAAATCTGAGAGCGGAATAAATATATCAAATATTTTAACGGATTTTTTTTAAAACTCCTGTCAACTATACAGAAAACTATCATAAAAATATACAGGTAAATTCTTATCGGTTGGGTTAAGTTATAAATCTACTCGTGGTTCACGTAATCGGGCGAGGGCGGCCAAATATCTAGTGGGCAGGCGGCTAACAGCTTGGAACTGGTCCTGGTTAGAATTGGATGCGGTATACATGTAGCATCCAGACAAGGTCCTAGGCTTCCACCGGCTAAACCAGGTGATGTTGGTGCCCTGTAAAGCGCATGCGCGAATCTGGCTTTTCGGATGCTGACAATACAGCATTCCTACTCCGCCACTATTCGAATATACAATAGCAATCTTATTTTTTTTTCACGTGTAGTATAGAAATTTGTAATAAGATACATAATGCGGTTATAATAAAATATTGTGCGATTATTTTCATATAATTGAAATTAATATGTATTTATTTTTTAGAAAATACAAGGGAAGCAGCGCATCCACCGCTTCTAATGATGGCACGCCACTGCTATATGCACAATTCGAGGAAAAGAAGAATCAAATTAATGCCTAGTCTGATTCATCTTAAAAAAGCAATTTTTAGAACTCAAAACAGCAGTAAATTTAGCCCAATTATTTATTGGAATCCATATCGAAAATAAAATACATGCACAATTAATTAACCGTGTTCAATAATATTAAAATAAACAATAACGTTACTACATTATTGCATTTCAATAATAGGTTGCAGCTGACGTTTTCATCGCGAAAACGTGTACGTCAGACGTTCAACATCGTCTTCCTGTAAGCCTACAAGTTTGACAATGTTGTTTGGTACGTCGAGCATGATTCCACTGACATTCCAAACACCATTGTTAAACTTGTAGGCTTACAGGAAGACGATGCTGAACGTCCGACGTACACGTTTTCGCGATGAAAACGTCGGCCACAACCTCTCTATTAACATCTATATAACATCTCGAGAAAACATCTGTGGGCGCAATGGTAAGTAAAATCGTTCATTTATTTGCATTTTATACTGCACTTCGTTTATCAAACACACAAAAGTCTTGCTTTTCTATATGTGCAATATGCTCCAGTAGATCAACCACGCAGTTCTGGAAGCAGCTCACTTAATATGCCAGGATGTTCTATCTGTTAGCAAAGGTGTTTGAAGTGGACTGGCCCGATTTGAGCCTTAATAAGGGTGAGGAAATCGAGCCAGAGGGACTTAAGCCTGCCTTCAAGCGTGATACAGGTTGACACTACTAATCGATCATCGCTTGTCTAACACTGCGTGCGTAACATAGGCCATTTTTATTTTAAAATTGTAAATTTGCCGCCACTGATTACCAGAAATTATGAGTCTATCTTTTATTTTCATACTTTTTGTCTTTTATAACGTTTTATTTACTTTATTTTCCTGTAATTAGAGATGACACAGCTTTAAAATAAACAGATCACGTCTCATTTTCCAATAGATTATCTCAACTTTCACCGATTGTCGTTGGTTCCTTTCTAATCGGAGAGGAATAGATCGTGTTTCAAACTCCAGTGTTAAGTGCTTATTGCTTTTGAGGTAATATGAGTAGAGCAGGAGAAGTCAATTCATTTCTGTAATAAACACTAAATGTTTTATT
Organism: Centruroides sculpturatus; assembly: GCF_000671375.1. Taxonomy (NCBI): domain Eukaryota; kingdom Metazoa; phylum Arthropoda; class Arachnida; order Scorpiones; family Buthidae; genus Centruroides; species Centruroides sculpturatus. The sequence goes on along the minus strand of NW_019384712.1, from coordinate 414,428 downwards.
ACCGTTTAAACAATTGCTTCCCAGTTGTTACTAGTAATCGGAGAGGGGTTGATCATGTGTCAAGGTCAGTAAAAGTTTATTACTTTCGCAACAGGGAGTGATGTGAGCTGCCACCTTTAGAATGTACCTTTAGTAAAAGATTAGAGGGCTGTCCAATTTTTAGCTTCGGACTTAGCCCTGTGGAAGTAGGAAAGAAGAAAAAACATGAGATACGAAGTGTGAAAAGAAAGGGAGATAGGAAAGTGTGAAGTAAGAGATGGATACTTGGAGCACCTGTCCTGGCATTTATTGAAAAGAACAAAATAATATTTATAATAGGTACAGTATGGCTATCTGCCATATAGAAACAGGTTGATTACAAATGGTCCCGACAATTTTTAAACATAGTAATAAATAGTATACAGGATAAGTTAATATAATACATAATTATAATATTCCAAATAAATTGTCCACATCTCGTGGGCTCTATACATTTGGATTACAGTATGGTATTTTCCATGTGAAAACTTTTTATTACAATTGGTTCCGACAATTTTTATAGTAGTTTTTAGTATATAGGATAAGTTAATATGATACCTAATTATAATTCCAAATATTGTCCGCATCTCGTGGATTCAATTAATTTGGATTACAATAAGTTTATAGAAATAATTCATGGCTATAACATAATTAGTTAGATAACAAATATCAATGATACCTATGTTTAATGCTGCACTTGAGCATCATAACAGTGAAGTTTATTCGTCGTCTTGGTTGGATGTATTTTTGGTGTTGTCACTTTCTTCTACAATTTCACTTTCATCGCTTTCTTTTCTGTCGTGGTTTTCTTGTGTCGTTTATTTCAATGAGAATTTTTGTATCGTTGATGTACCTATCTAATGCGGTGAATAAAGTTTTGTTGTACACAAGGTCTGTTTCTTTAGGTGGCCAATTGAAGCTCGCCATGAGGCACTTTTGTATAAAGTTGTCTCTTTCTTTGTTAAATTTGGTGCACTCAAATAAGTAGTGAAATACATTGTCTTCTTGGCTGGTATCCACTTCACAATATTGGTTGTTGGTTTTGTGAAAACGGTACAAGTAAGACTTGAAGTCTCCATGTGCTGCTAGACACTGAGTCACACCAAATGATAGCTTAAAGTGTTTATTTTGAAATTTGTCTTTTATGTTTGGAAAAAATTTGTGGCAATATTTTCCCATAGATGATGTATTCCACTCTTCTTGCCATAGTTCTTCTGTAATGCTTTTATATTCTTTTCTATTTCTGTTATTGGTATTATTTTGTAGGTTATTGGAATATATAATAAATCACCAAACGATCGCCTAAATATCGGGCTATAAATTAATTTACTTAAGAGATGGCGCCTAACGTCTACCTCTAATGTCAAATTACTTTCTTCCAATCATTTAATTAGCCATATTATAGCCCGATATTTAGGTTATTGGAATGTTGGTACTGGCAGTTCTCTTAGCCAGTTTGTTGGCTTTTTCGTTCCACTGATGTCCTGTATGTCCTGGAACCCAGTTGTAAGTGATTTTAATTTTTTCGTTAACTTCTTTGGAGATGTTGATGAGTTCATCTGTGAGCCTGTTTTTTCTATTCTTGTTTTCTAGAATATGTAGTGTTGTTCTACTGTCAGTGTAAATATTCAATTGTTTGTTTGGACGATTGTTCCTTTTATTCATGTGAGAGCTTTATAAACTGCATACATTTCTGCTTGCATCGTAGTGCAATAGTTTGCAATCTTCACAGAAGCCTGGTATTGAGTTCTATTGATTTCATTTATGATGATTATTCTGCTGCCTACACCTGATGGTATTTTCGAACCGTCAGTATATATTTTAAAACTCTTTTGTTTCTTGGAATTCTCTTGTTTATCCATATGAACTCTATATGTTTTTATTTCTGCTGGGTGACTCAGTGTTTTTGATTTATCTACATTTTCTGTTTTATTTTCTATAATGGCTTCTATCACCTTTATGTCGTTTGGAAGTTTTCCTTGGTTAATTTCTTTGTTTATTTCTTCTTTGGTTTTTCTTTGTAAGTCTTCTTTTATTAGATTTTTTTCCCATATGAGATCTTTTGCTATCCAATTTATGGGTTTCAGTTTTGCTAGTACCAATAGAGCATCTGTTGGGGTTGTTCTATATGCTTTGCAGATTCTTATTGCCGCCTTTCTTTGTATTGAGATGAGTTTTCTTTTGTTGTGTATTTTATCTATCGCTTTTCCCTAAATTTGTACTCCATAAAGTGCTGCCGGCTCGATGGCCCCTTTGTAGATCAGTCTTGTGTTTTTCGAACTCATACTCCAAGTATTTCTAGTTATATGTTCTAATAAGTTTACATGTTTTATCACTTTTTTGTATGTTTTTGCTATGTGTATTTTCCAATTCATTTGTCTATCAAAATATATTCCAAGGTATTTGATATAAAAAACATTTTTTATATTTTTACCACCAATTTTTACTCCTATGGGTTTCTTCAGTTGATTTCGTTTATTTTTTCGGGTACATACTACTGCCTCCCATTTGTTAAAGTTGATAGGTTGTTTATAATTAATACTCCATTCATAAATTTCTTTAAGTATCTTATTTGCTTCGTCTCTGAGTCTATTACAGTTTTGGTTTGATATCACGAGAAGTGCGTCATCTGCGAATGCTTGGATTCTACTGTTGTCTGTGTCTGGAATTTTGTTTAGTAAACTGTCCATTGCTAAATTCCATAGTCCTGGCCCACTTCTGAACCCTTGTGGGCATCCTCTATTTATTTGTTTGATGACAGTTGTGCTGTTGGAGTAGAATCCTACTTATCAATTAGTTAAATAATCTTGGAGAATATCTTTGATGTTCTTTGGACACTTAATTTCATTTATACGTTTCGTTATTCCTGGCCACCACATGTGGTCAAATGCCTTTCGACAATCTATTTTTATTAAGATTGTGGGTTTTCCTGTCCCCCATGCTGTATTTACAAATTCTTTCGCTCTTAATGCTGCATCTATTGTTGATACTCCCTGTCTAAAACCATATTGGTTTTCATTTATTTGTTTATTTTTGTATTAATGCCAGATAATTCTTTTAATGATGAGTCCATCTAATATTTTTCCCATTACTGGGAGTAAGCATATTGGTCTATATTCTTCTGGTTTGTTGGGGTTTTCGGTTTTAGGTATAAATTTCATGTTTGCCTTTTTCCACGCTGTTGGAAAGTATCCCAGTCTTATACATTCGTTATATAAGTGAACTATAGCAATGGGGATTTCTTTATATATTTCTTTGATCATTTCAGCCGTTATTTGATCAAGTCCTGGGTCTTTTTGTTTGCTAAAGTATTAATTGCTTTTTGAACTTCCCGGAATGTAAATAGCTTTGCAGATTTGTCGGAGGAATTTTGCATAGCTTGTATTCTTGTTTATCTGTGAATCTCCAAGTCTGTAGTTGTGTCGTCTTCTGGAAGTAATAATCTAATATTTTCATTATATTGTTTTCTAAATTTATATCCATCTGATCATCTTCTAGGATGTCGGGTATACAAGTTTTGTTTCTTTTCTTGAATATAATTTTATAGGGTGTTGTCCACGGATCTGTTCTATTTAATTTGACGCAGTATTCTCTCCACGCAGAGTTTGTCTGTTTATTTATTTTCTTCTTGTAGTTTTTGAGTGCTGTATTGTATTCCTTTTTAATTCTTTTTATTTCATTCTCACTAATGGTTCTTTCTAATTTTTTCCTTATTATCCTTACTTTTTATTAAAGTTTATTAAAATAACTAAATAGAATACAATTCAGCACCATGCTGTATCAGATATCTACATTAGAAAACTGTTTCCCGTACATCCCGTACATATTAAACTTGGTGTTAACTTTCACCAAACACTTATTCAGAGTTCACAAACCCTCCTAGAATATATACATGATATTTACATTATTTACATCAGAGGGATTTGTGATAGATACTTAAATACATGCTTTTGAACTTATACCATATAGCAAATATGGACTTAACATTATAACGAAGAACTATTTATGAACATATTATATTGTGTATTTCTTTACAAAATTGACAAACTAAACTACTATGACAATTATTTAAAGCATTTTTATAATAAGGTAAGAAGGTATACATATGACCAAGAAAAAACATTTAATTATAACCCAAAGATTATAAGCTTTATTTGTTTAGAGATTGCATTCTCTCTTACATTGATTTGAGTAAACATAACATTTTAGTAAGGTAGGAATGCTATTATAAGCTGTTGTTCAGATTGCATTAGGTAATACTTAAAACTATGCTAAAAGAAACTATAAGTAGTGAAGTGACATTTAATATATTACCAATCGTCTTTAAAGATAATTTTATTTTGGCTGACACGAATCACATTTTCTGTTCCTCTGTAAAATTTGTTTATTTCAGTTGGAATCATCGTTTTGTAATCACTAAGAATTTTTAATTCAGCATCTTGTTTTATTTTAAGAACAACTATTTTAGCATTAAGCTTTTTTTTCTCATACATAAGTTTACATCTACATTTCCAAATAGTCCGTTTGGCTAGTACGTTGATCCAATTTAAAAGATAACTGTGCTGGTTTGGAACCGAGAAATTTGTTTGGAATATGACAATGTGCCAGGTTATTTTAACTCTCCAGATCTTTGCAATCCATGACCACATCGAACGAGCTATATCGCACATGAAGAAAAGATGTACTATAGTTTCGGTTTGGCCACAGCGAGAACAGTTCGCATTTATATTTATCCTGAATCTATAGAGGAAGTCCTTAGTTATTATTACGTTATTTAAAATACGCCAAGAGGTTTCCAACCATTTATCTGGGAGATTGTGAATATTCTTCCAGGTTAATGGCCAATTTATAGTAGTATCATCCATGTTATCATTTGGTGCTTGCTTATGTATTACATTATATATCGTGCGAGGTCTAATTTTATTGATATTATCGATTAAATTGTTATGCTCTTTGACAATCGTGTTCAATATTTCTCGCCATCTTTTAAACTTTTTATTATTATTAATTAAGAAGGGAAATCGTTCTTCTAGCTGGGTAATCTTGTTAGAAAGCGGACCTATTATATATCTAATTGCAGGGTGATTGCGTTGTTTAAGTGAGTTTGTTACGGTTGCAATTTGTATAGCACATTCGAAATGTTTTATGTCCCAGATATTCCAACCACCATTTTCTTTATTATTTTTGATTATTTTCCTTTTAATCGGTTCATATGTGTTTTGCCATAAATATGTGTAGATAAGTCTCTCTAATTTTTTAATCTCTTCTTTATTTAAATTGGTAATNTTGGTTAATTCGGTGCACGCTTAAAGTCCAGGCCTGGCACACTAACGCGAATCCGCGTAAAGTACCCGTTAGGGAACGGCTATTTCCGGCACACAGTAGTGTCAATAATCGTTGGAAAGTCGGAAAAATAATATAGTAATTTACAATTCTACTGACGTTCCAAACGCCATTGTTAAACTTATAGGCATACAGGAAGACGTCACTGAACGCCCGACGTACACGTTTTCGCATTGAAAACGTCGGCCACAACCTCTCTATTAACATCTGTATAACATTTCGAGAAAACATCTGTAAGCACAATGGTAAGTAAAAACTTTCATTTATTTGCATATTATACTGTACTTTGTTTATCAAACACACAAAAGTCTTGCTTTTCTATATGTGCAATATGCTCCAGGTGATAAAGTTGGCTTGACGTAGATCAACCGCACAGCTCACTTAATATGCCAGGACGTCCTAAAGGCATTTGAAGTGGACTGGCCCGATTTGATCCTTAATAGGGGTGAGGAAATTGAGCCAGAGGGACTTACGCCTGCTGTCAAGCATGATACAGGCTGACAATACTAATCGATCATCGCTTGTCTAAGCGTGCGTAACATCGGCCGTTTTTATTTTAAAATTGTAAATTTGCCGCCACTGATTATCAGAAATTATGGGTCTATCTTTTATTTTCATACTTTTCTTCCTTTATAACATTTTATTTACTATTTTTAAACATTTAATTTTTTTGTAATTAGAGACAACACAGCTTTAAAATAAACAGATCAGGTCTCATTTGCCAATAGATTATCTCAACTTTCACCGATTGTCATCGGTTCCTTTCTAATCGGAGAGGAATAGATCATGTTTCAAACTCCAGTGTTAAGTGCTTATTGCTTTTGAGGTAATATGAGTAGAGCAGAAGTCAATTCATTTCTGTAATAAACCGCTAAATGTTTTATTACTGTTTAAACAACTGCTTCCCACTTGTTGTTACTAGTAATCGGAGAAGGGTTGATCATGTGTCAAGGTCAGTAAAAGTTTATTACTTTTGCAACAGGGAGTGATGTGAGCTGTCACCTTTAGAATGTACCTTTAATAAAAGATTAGAGGGCTGTCCAATTTTTAGCTTCGGACTTAGCCCTGTGGAAGTAGGAAAGAAGAGAAAGCATGAGATATGAAGTGTGAAAAGAAAGGGAGATAGGAAAGTGTGAAGTAAGAGATGGATACTCGGAGCACCTGTCCTGGCATTTATTGAAAATAACAAAATAATATTTACAATAGGTACAGTATGGCTATCTGCCATATAGAAACAGGTTGATTACAAATGGTCCCGACAATTTTTAAACATAGTAATAAATAGTATACACAGGGTTCCTACTCAAATTTTTGTTTTGAATTCCCTGATTTTCCCTGACCAACTTTGTCCAAATTCCCTGACCCTCACATTTTTTAGTGTGGAATATCGACATAATAAAACAGCATTTACTGTTAACATTGAGTACATTTAGCCCCCTTTTTGCACAGTTGATATGCTTCAAAGACTGCCACATTAAAAAAATACAGTGCATACATCCTGTAGAAAAATGTTTGATAGAATCCACAACTTCAATGTAATGAAAAAATAAGCAATTTACAAACAAAACACAAGCTTTTTATTTTATCATCATTTATCATTATTATTTGTATGTAAATCTAGTAAATACAAGGTAACATAAAATCAACAAAAATTATTCTTTGATAAACAAATAGTACTGTACTGTG
>NW_019384712.1:388559-404453 GCF_000671375.1 Centruroides sculpturatus | reverse complement strand
ATTTATTTTTTAGAAAATACAAAGGAAGCGGCGCATCCACCGTTTCCAATGACGGATTTATTGAACTCCATATCGAAAATAAAAGACAAGCACAATTAATTAACCACGTTCAATAATATTAGGTTGTGGCCGACGTTTTCAATGCAAAAACGTGTACGTCAGACATTCAGCGCCGCTTTCCTAAAGGCCTAGAAGTTTGGCAATGGTGTTTGGGACGTCGAGCATGATTGCACTGACTATCCAAACACCATTGTCAAACTTCTAGTCTTATAGGAAAACAACACTGAACATCCGACATACACGTTTTCGCGTTGAAAATGTCGGCTGCAACCTCTATTAAAAGAAAAATGCAATATCTTTACTACATTATTGCATTTCAATAATATCTATATAACATCTGTAGGTGCAATGGTAAGTAAAATCTTTCATTTATTTGCATATTATACTGTACTTTATTTATCAAACACACAAAAGTCTTGCTTTTCTATATGTGCAATATGCTCCAGGTGATAAAGTTGGCTTGACGTAGATCGACCGCGCAGCTCTGGAAGCAGCTCACTTAATATGCCAAGACGTCCTATCTGTTAACAAAGGCGTTTGAAGTGGACTGGCCCGATTTGAGCCTTAACAGGGGTGAGGAAATTGAGCCAGAGGGACGTAAGCCTGCCGTCAAGCATGGTACAGGTTGACAATACTAATCAATCATCGCTTGTCTAACACTGCATGCGTAACGTCGGCCGTTTTTATTTTAAAATTGTAAATTTGCCGCCACTGATTATCAGAAATTATGAGTCTATCTTTTATTTTCATATTTTTCTTCCTTTATAATGTTTTATTTACTTTATTTTCCTGTAATTAGAGACAACACAGCTTTAAAATAAACAGATCAGGTCTCATTTGCCAATAGATTATCTCAACTTTCACCGATTGTTGTCGGTTCCTTTCTAATCTGATAGGAATAGATTGTGTTTCAAACTCCAGTGTTAAGTGCTTATTGCTTTTGAGGTAATATGAGTAGAGCAGGAGAAGTCAATGCATTTCTGTAATAAACTGCTAAATGTTTTATTACCATTTAAACAACTGCTTCCCACTTGTTATTCTTAGTAATCGGAGAGGGGTTGATCATGTGTCAAGGTCAGTAAAAGTTTATTACTTTCGCAACAGGGAGTGATGTGAACTGCCACCTTTAGAATGTACCTTTAGTAAAAGAGATTAGAGGGCTGTCTGATTTTTAGCTTCGGACTTAGCCCTGTGGAAGTAGGAAAGAAGAGAAAGCATGAGATACGAAGTGTGAAAAGAAAATGAGATAGGAAAGTGTGAAGTAAGAGATGGGTACTCGGAGCACCTGTCCCGGCATTTATTGAAAAGAACAAAATAATATTTACAATAGGTACAGTATGGCTATCTGCCATATAGAAACAGGTTGATTACAAATGGTCCCGACAATTTTTAAACATAGTAATAAATAGTATACAGGATAAGTTAATATAATACATAATTATAATATTCCAAATAAATTGTCCACATCTCGTGGGCTCTATACATTTGGATTACAGTATGGTATTTTCCATGTGAAAACTTTTTATTACAATTGGTTCCGACAATTTTTATAGTAGTTTTTAGTATATAGGATAAGTTAATATGATACCTAATTATAATTCCAAATATTGTCCGCATCTCGTGGATTCAATTAATTCGGATTACAATAAGTTTATAGAAATAATTCATGGCTATAACATAATTAGTTAGATAACAAATATCAATGATACCTATGTTTAATGCTGCACTTGAGCATCATAACAGTGAAGTTTATTCGTCGTCTTGGTTGGATGTATTTTCGGTGTTGTCACTTTCTTCTACAATTTCACTTTCATCGCTTTCTTTTCTGTCGTGGTTTTCTTGTGTCGTTTATTTCAATGAGAATTTTTGTATCGTTGATGTACCTATCTAATGCGGTGAATAAAGTTTTGTTGTACACAAGGTCTGTTTCTTTAGGTGGCCAATTGAAGCTCGCCATGAGGCACTTTTGTATAAAGTTGTCTCTTTCTTTGTTAAATTTGGTGCACTCAAATAAGTAGTGAAATACATTGTCTTCTTGGCTGGTATCCACTTCACAATATTGGTTGTTGGTTTTGTGAAAACGGTACAAGTAAGACTTGAAGTCTCCATGTGCTGCTAGACACTGAGTCACACCAAATGATAGCTTAAAGTGTTTATTTTGAAATTTGTCTTTTATGTTTGGAAAAAATTTGTGGCAATATTTTCCCATAGATGATGTATTCCACTCTTCTTGCCATAGTTATTCTGTAATGTTTTTTATATTCTTTTCTATTTCTGTTATTGGTATTATTTTGTAGGTTATTGGAATATATAATAAATCACCAAACGATCGCCTAAATATCGGGCTATAAATTAATTTACTTAAGAGATGGCGCCTAACGTCTACCTCTAATGTCAAATTACTTTCTTCCAATCATTTAATTAGCCATATTATAGCCCGATATTTAGGTTATTGGAATGTTGGTACTGGCAGTTCTCTTAGCCAGTTTGTTGGCTTTTTCGTTCCACTGATGTCCTGTATGTCCTGGAACCCAGTTGTAAGTGATTTTAATTTTTTTGTTAACTTCTTTGGAGATGTTGATGAGTTCATCTGTGAGCCTGTTTTTTCTATTCTTGTTTTCTAGAATATGTAGTGTTGTTCTACTGTCAGTGTAAATATTCAATTGTTTGTTTGGACGATTATAAAGCTCTCACATGAATAAAAGGAACAAACTGCATACATTTCTGCTTGCATCGTAGTGCAATAGTTTGCAATCTTCACAGAAGCCTGGTATTGAGTTCTATTGATTTCATTTATGATGATTATTCTGCTGCCTACACCTGATGGTATTTTCGAACCGTCAGTATATATTTTAAAACTCTTTTGTTTCTTGGAATTCTCTTGTTTATCCATATGAACTCTATATGTTTTTATTTCTGCTGGGTGACTCAGTGTTTTTGATTTATCTACATTTTCTGTTTTATTTTCTATAATGGCTTCTATCACCTTTATGTCGTTTGGAAGTTTTCCTTGGTTAATTTCTTTGTTTATTTCTTCTTTGGTTTTTCTTTGTAAGTCTTCTTTTATTAGATTTTTTTCCCATATGAGATCTTTTGCTATCCAATTTATGGGTTTCAGTTTTGCTAATACCAATAGAGCATCTGTTGGGGTTGTTCTATATGCTTTGCAGATTCTTATTGCCGCCTTTCTTTGTATTGAGATGAGTTTTCTTTTGTTGTGTATTTTATCTATCGCTTTTCCCCAAATTTGTACTCCATAAAGTGCTGCCGGCTCGATAGCCCCTTTGTAGATCAGTCTTGTGTTTTTCGAACTCATACCCCAAGTATTTCTAGTTATATGTTCTAATAAGTTTACATGTTTTATCACTTTTTTGTATGTTTTTGCTATGTGTATTTTCCAATTCATTTGTCTATCAAAATATATTCCAAGGTATTTGATATAAAAAACATTTTTTATATTTTTACCACCAATTTTTACTCCTATGGGTTTCTTCAGTTGATTTCGTTTATTTTTTCGGGTACATACTACTGCCTCCCATTTGTTAAAGTTGATAGGTTGTTTATAATTAATACTCCATTCATAAATTTCTTTAAGTATCTTATTTGCTTCGTCTCTGAGTTTATTACAGTTTTGTTTGATATCACGAGAAGTGCGTCATCTGCGAATGCTTGGATTCTACTGTTGTCTGTGTCTGGAATTTTGTTTAGTAAACTGTCCATTGCTAAATTCCATAGTCCTGGCCCACTTCTGAACCCTTGTGGGCATCCTCTATTTATTTGTTTGATGACAGTTGTGCTGTTGGAGTAGAATCCTACTTATCAATTAGTTAAATAATCTTGGAGAATATCTTTGATGTTCTTTGGACACTTAATTTCATTTATACGTTTCGTTATTCCTGGCCACCACATGTGGTCAGATGCCTTTCGACAATCTATTTTTATTAAGATTGTGGGTTTTCCTGTCCCCCATGCTGTATTTACAAATTCTTTCGCTCTTAATGCTGCATCTATTGTTGATACTCCCTGTCTAAAACCATATTGGTTTTCATTTATTTGTTTATTTTTGTATTAATGCCAGATAATTCTTTTAATAATGAGTCCATCTAATATTTTTCCCATTACTGGGAGTAAGCATATTGGTCTATATTCTTCTGGTTTGTTGGGGTTTTCGGTTTTAGGTATAAATTTCATGTTTGCCTTTTTCCACGCTGTTGGAAAGTATCCCAGTCTTATACATTCGTTATATAAGTGAACTATAGCAATGGGGATTTCTTTATATATTTCTTTGATCATTTCAGCCGTTATTTGATCAAGTCCTGGGTCTTTTTGTTTGCTAAAGTATTAATTGCTTTTTGAACTTCCCGGAATGTAAATAGCTTTGCAGATTTGTCGGAGGAATTTTGCATAGCTTGTATTCTTGTTTATCTGTGAATCTCCAAGTCTGTAGTTGTGTCGTCTTCTGGAAGTAATAATCTAATATTTTCATTATATTGTTTTCTAAATTTATATCCATCTGATCATCTTCTAGGATGTCGGGTATACAAGTTTTGTTTCTTTTCTTGAATATAATTTTATAGGGTGTTGTCCACGGATCTGTTCTATTTAATTTGACGCAGTATTCTCTCCACGCAGAGTTTGTCTGTTTATTTATTTTCTTCTTGTAGTTTTTGAGTGCTGTATTGTATTCCTTTTTAATTCTTTTTATTTCATTCTCACTAATGGTTCTTTCTAATTTTTTCCTTATTATCCTTACTTTTTATTAAAGTTTATTAAAATAACTAAATAGAATACAATTCAGCACCATGCTGTATCAGATATCTACATTAGAAAACTGTTTCCCGTACATATTAAACTTGGTGTTAACTTTCACCAAACACTTATTCAGAGTTCACAAACCCTCCTAGAATATATACATGATATTTACATTATTTACATCAGAGGGATTTGTGATAGATACTTAAATACATGCTTTTGAACTTATACCATATAGCAAATATGGACTTAACATTATAACGAAGAACTATTTATGAACATATTATATTGTGTATTTCTTTACAAAATTGACAAACTAAACTACTATGACAATTATTTAAAGCATTTTTATAATAAGGTAAGAAGGTATACATATGACCAAGAAAAAACATTTAATTATAACCCAAAGATTATAAGCTTTATTTGTTTAGAGATTGCATTCTCTCTTACATTGATTTGAGTAAACATTTTAGTGAGGTAGGAATGTTATTATAAGCCGTTGTTGAGATTTCATTACATAATACTTAAAACTATGCTAAAAGAAACTATAAGTAGTGAAGTGACATTTAGTATATTACCAATTGTCTTTAAAGATAATTTTATTTTGGCTGACACGGATCACATTTTCTGTTCCTCTGTAAAATTTGTTTATTTCAGTTGGAGTCATCGTTTTGTAATCACTAAGAATTTTTAATTCAGCATCTTGTTTTATTTTAAAAACAACTATTGTAGCATTAAGCTTTTTTTTCTCATACATAAGTTTACATCTACATTTCTAAATAGTCCATTTGGCTAGGGCGATGATCCAATTTAAAAGATAACTGTGCTGGTTTGGAACCGAGAAATTTGTTTGGAATTTGACAATGTGCCAGGTTATTTTAACTCTCTAGATCTTTGCGATCCATTACCATATCGAACGAGCTAGATCACACATGAAGAAAGAATGTATTATAGTTTCGGTTTGGCCACAGTGAGAACAGTTCGTATTTCTACTTATCCTGAATCTATAGAGGAAGTCCTTAGTTATCATTACGTTATTTAAAATACGCCAAGAGGTTTCTAACCGTTCATCTGGGAGATTGTGAATATTCTTCCAGGTTAATGGCCAATTTACAGTTGTATCATCCATGTTATCATTTGGTGCTTGCTCGCTCATGTATTACATTATATATCGTGCGAGGTCTAATTTTATTGATATTATCGATTAAATCGTTATGCTTTTTGACAATCGTGTTCAATATTTCTCGCCATCTTTAAAACTTTCTATTATTATTAATTAAGAAGGGAAATCGTTCTTCTAGCTGGGTAATCTTGTTAGAAAGCGGACCTATTATATATCTAATCGCATGGTGATTGCGTTGTTTAAGTGAGTTTATATTATGGCTGCAATTTGTATAGCACATTCGAAATGTTTTATGTCCCAGATATTCCAACCACCATTTTCTTTATTATTTTCCTTTTAATCGGTTCATATGTGTTTTTCCATAAATATGTGTAGATATGTCTCTGTAATTTTTTAATCTCTTTATTTAAATTGGTAATATAAACAGTGTAAATTATTCTAGTTATAATCGCCTTGTTGATAATTTTAGTTCTTTCACGTAGATAGAGCCAGTTTTCTGTCCATTGTTCGATAGATTTGTTTATTTTTGATTCCATTTCAAACATATTTATTTCTCTGGCATCTCTTCCATACCATATACCGAACATTTTGGTTGTGTGTACTGTTTCAATTGCCAATTGGTCATTTGAAATGTTTCCGATAATGTTTAAGAGTACATTTATTTCCATTTATTATCATTCCAGTAAACTGACTAAAGTGCTTTAGATTTAACAAGACTTTTTCAAGGCTGAATCTGCTGATTATAAGAAAATTTATGTCATCTGCATGTGCCAATAATTTAATTTTATCATTCATACCAGGGATATGAATGGGTTCAATCATATCATCGTGAATTATGCTTTTTAGTAAAGCTTCTATATAAAACACAAACAAGACCATCGAACTGGGACAACGCTGTCTCACTCCTGCGTAGCAAATTATGTCTTGAGATTTCTTACTGTTAATGGTGACGCATGTTTTTGGCATATGATATAATTTTTGGATAAACCATAATTCTTTCTTGTTGAAACCAAATTTGTCTAGGATTTGCCAAAGTTATTTCCTATTAACTGTGTCAAAAGCCTTTTTAACATCAACTGATAATATGGAGAGACGGTTTCTTTTTTCTTTATAGATATCTTCTAATATTTGAATGAAAGTAGTATTATTTTGAATGGTTTTTCTGTTTATTCCTGCAGTCTGTGTATTCGTTATAATATCTTTAAAGAGTGCTTCGATTCTTTTTGCAATTATTACGCTATAAATTTTGTAGTCAGTGTTTAGAATGGTTATAGGTCTAAAATCAGTTAACTCTTTCCCTAAGCTATTTTTCTTGTGTATAAGTATCATTTTACCCTGGCTAAATAGATTACTGAAGTCATTCAAGTTAAATATTACCTGTAGCTTATCACTTAAACTTTCCTCAAAGAATTTATAAAATTCCGCTGGTAGAGAATCTCTGCCTGGAGACTTACGTACATTTAAATCATGGATAGTGTTCTTAATTTCTTCTTTAGTAATTTTTTTGTTAATTATATCAGCTTCTTTTTTTTATAGGAGTAATCCATTGAAGGATGTCATCCTTTGCCGAATTATTAGAAATTGGATTACTAAATAGATCTGAATAGAAATTGTGAAATCTCTTTATTATTTATTCTGAGTCAGTAAATTCAACTCCATTACGTATAATTTTGTCGATCTCAATACTCTCCTTTGATTTGTTTTTCTTCTCAAAAACTACTCTCTCTGCTTCTCGTTTAATCTTGTATTTATTCAGTTTATATCGTATGTAATTTTCTTTGCATTTCTTGTCAAGTTCCCCAGTAATCTGTCTTTCTATCATTTTTATCTCCTGTTGTTTATTGTCGATTATTTTGTTTGTTAAGTCCCTCTGTAATCTTTTGATTTTCTTCCATGTTTCATTAATGGTATTTTGGCATTCTTGTGTTAGTACAGTCTATTTGTCCCATGTGATATTGTTCTTGAAAGCCTCTAGCTTATTTATGATTTTATTTTGGAATTCAGAGTCATCTAATATTTCTTTTGTTAGTTTGACTTTATCTCTTCTTTTTCTATTAGATCCTATGCAAATCTCAAGTTCAATCATCTCGTGATCGGAGAGTTTTCTTTTGTCCACTGTTAATTCAGTGGACAAAAGGTCCCGTATTTTACTTGATTTTTAATATTACCTATTATTTCATTGACATAGAATCAATCTAGCCTTTCACAAACACCTTATCCCTTCCAAGTGTATCCTGGACTATTTGGATATGCTTTTCTGTAGATGTCTATTAAGTTATAATCTAGGAGATTTTTAGTATTTGGTATGAGCCATCATTTTTATCTATTGTATTTAAAACACAATTGAAGTCTTCTGCTAAAATTAAATCATGCCCTCCATAGAGATAATTGGGCATTTTATTAAACATTTCTCTTCTTTGTGACGCTTGAGTCGGTGCATATACATTTATTATCTTAATTGGCCTGTTACCGATTTGAATATCAACTGCTAGGATCCTGCCTTCACTATCTGTCTGAAAATCTTGTATTTTAATACTTTTGTGGACTAGTGTAATTTTTACCGGTGGTACTAGTATTTTTACATGAATTCTTCTTTGTGAAATTGACTGTACTTGATAACATTTGATGTGCTCATGTGGATATTAGATGTATAATCTTCAAGCACATGATTACGCACATAGTGTTCGTACATGCGTATTATTTGTACTCGCGGTTTTGTTTTTTTTGTTCTTGTTATTTATTTATATGTACACATGTAATATTTATATATATTATCTGTACACACGTTTATTTATTATTTGTTATATTCATTTCAATTGAAAAGATGTATTTCATCTGTGTAATATATTGTAAATATTTTGTTTATACCCGGTTATGCTATAGTGGCACCGGGAATGTACAGCAAGGTATATTATCTAATAAAAATAATCTGAATTTGAATCTGTTGCGAAGGAGGCATAAATGTTATAGTTGGTATAGATTTTTCTTAATGCTCGTAGATCTTCAAAGTTATAAATATTTGTATCCTGCAACATTAAAATATCTATTTTACATGTGTAAGTCAAGTTTAATATTAAAACTGTTTCCTGTTATCTCTAAAACCTGTAATATTGATACTTCTTATATTTAGTTTTCTGTTATTATCCATTATCTGTATTAGACTGTATTTTCTTCGATAATCTATATAGATCTGACACTGCCAGTGTTCTTCTTACTCCTTTTTCTTCTTCGATTTTTCCCACTTGTTTATTTAACTCTGCAATTTTTTGACTTTCGGTTAAATCTGTTCTTTGATCTATTTCACTCCATAAAGTAGACTTCTTAGCTATTTTGTCTTTAACTTGACGTTCCCTACTAACTTTTCTTTTTCCTTTTCTTTCTGGCATGTTTTCCTGACTTTTTGTTTCTCCAGTTGTCATCGGTTTAAAGATTTCTTTTCCTTTTTTTCTTCCTCTTCATTTTTTTCTGTTGTGTCTCTATCGTTACTCTCTTGTCTTTTGTTGATGACATCTTTTCTAGCTATTTCTTTATTTAAGATTTTTTCTTCTTCTTGTGACTTATTTTCTACTGTTTTTGTCTTTTCTTGTTTGTTTTTAAGCTGTTTGTCTATACTTTGCTCTCTTTTCCTCTCTAAACTTTGTTTTCTGGGACCTCTTCTTAATATTTCCGAATAAGATATCTTTGGATATTTATCTCCTTTCTCATGAATAATTCAGCAGTTATAGCACGTGGGACAATCTTTAATTAGGTGTAGTTTGCTCTTACTTCTAAAGCACAGTTTGATGGGACAATTGTGTATTTCATGCTCTAGATCACTGCATCTTAAACATTCCTTTCTTACCCCTGCATAATATATTTGTAACCTTCTACCATAAACATCTAGGAAACTTGGAATTCTTTTACATGTAACTATAGGAATACGGTAAATACCATTCCTAGCTTTGATGTTTGGGTGATAATTTGGATAAACATTTAGGACTTTACCATATTTAATAAATATTTCTTTTAACATTTTTTCATCTCTCTTGGAACGTGTCTTACTGTAATAGCTATAAGCACTGATTGTAAGCTTTCTAACGTATAAAAAACTTTCCTACCTGTATTTATTGGCCAACTAATGTTTCTTTTTGTTTTACTGTTTTCAAAGCAATTTCTACAATTTTCTTAGGTTGGTAACTTACTTGGTAAACACTCTCTTCCTCTTTTAGTTTATCTTTAATTGCCTTTAATAATTTAACTGTATCTAATCTTTCTTCGTAAGTAAATCTCACCGATCTTATTGATGTGTATTTCTTTAACTTGTCTGACATTTCCTCAGCTGATACTTGCTCCTCTGTTGATTTTTCGGTCAGTTCATCCCATACTTCTGACATGTTATCTTCTAAACTCTGGAGATGAGCCTCCCTTTCCTTGCCGATAAGAAGAATAGAACCTTCATCTAACTTGATATCTCCGATAACCTGCAAACTACTCGTTGGCTCCTGTAGATCTACCTTCGTATCCATTGTTGATTAAACGTTGCAATGACAGCTGACGAAGTATTTTAGGCTGGAAGATGGACCTTGAAATTCCCACTCGCGGTAAATGTTTGTCTGGTAACCACGGCAACTCGACTGTTGCCCTGGCAACGAGCGCCAAAAAGATCAACTTGTTTCAATGGGGAATCTTATCCAAAAATAAAAAAAGCTATAACTTTTTAACTATTCAATCTTTTTTAATGAAATTTTTAGCACAGTTTGCTGAGATGATCATCTTTACGGTGGATCAAAAGCTTTTACAAATTATTCAGAAACGGGCCCGATGCTTTCACTTGAATCCCGCCCTGAATCAAAATTTAAGTTCAAATAGGTCTTTTAAATATTGTCCTAATGACCCAAAAAATTCACATCGTACTCATTTTTTGTCCTGTTTACAGATGATATTTCCAAATCCGGTAGATCGGCCACCGATTTCAGGATGGCCGTTTGTTTGGTTTGTTTGGTTTTGGTTTTTTGGCGCAAGAGCCATATAGGCTAAGCTGCGCCAAAGCAAATGGTGAAAAATTTTCATATAACAAAATTAAATAAAAAACAAAGAATATATACAATAATTTAAATAAAACTGTATAAATACATACATATAATAAAATACATACAAATCTCTTAATACTTATTAATAACATAAAAAAATATATCACAAAATTACATAAATATATAAACAACAACAAAAATTATATACAATATAAATATGCAAAACAAGGTAAATAAAATTGTAAAATAAATAAATAAGTGATCAAATCTCTCTATACAAATTATTGACTTTCAGAAAGTCCACTATGTTGTCCAGATTTGGCCTTTGGCCCAGAATCTCTCTCAAACTTGCATTGGCAAAGTATGTGTTTTACGCTTAAAAAGCAGTTGCAATACTCACATACTGGCTGGTCTTCACCCTTCAAAAGGTATTCATGAGTCAACCGAGTATGTCCAATTCTCAAGCGAGTAAGAATAACTTCAAATCTCCTGTCATACTGTTTCTTACGTGCCCAATTTTCTATCGTAGGTTTGATCTCGTGTAGTTTATTGTGGACTTGTGCGTTCCACATGTTTTGCCATCTCTCTGCTAGTCGTTTTTTAACAACTAGCTTCAAATCACCTCCTTCAATACGCAGTGTATGCTGTGAAGGACTTGCTGACTTAGCAGCTGTGTCAGCGTCTTCGTTACCTCTTATACCCACGTGGCCTGGGACCCAACAAAACTTCACAGAAAAATTTCTCGTAGTGAGATGGCAAATTAGTTTTCGAATTTTAGTAACTATGGAGTGAGAACTAGGTTCATACGAGATCAGAGCCTAAAGAGCACTAACTGAGTCAGTGTAAATAACGCAGCAACGATGACCTTTTCTATTTATTTACTTTAGGGCTAAATAAATAGCCCGCAACTCCGCAGAAAAGATGGAAGAATTTGGTGCTATTTGTTCTGCCACAATTTCATTTTGGCAAACAAAGGCTAAGCCAACATAGTTATCAGATTTAGATCCATCAGTATATATTGGAATTAGATTCCTGTCACAATGTTGAATTTCTGCGAAGTGCTGTCTGTAAACATAGTATTGGGTGGATTCTTTAAGGAATTGCTTTAAGCTAAGGTCAATATTTATCACTGGGGTTGACCAAGGTGTTATACTATCAACCTCTAGCTGTGAAATGTTGCTTGTGTCAAGGTCAATCGTGCTGCTTACATTCTCCATTCTGATGGAAAATGGGAAGACACTACTTGGATGAGCTTCAAATAACCTTTTCAGCTGAATATCTAATACTGTACAATCAACTGAAGGTTTAGTAAGAGATTTTTGTTTTATATAATAAAAAAGAAACAACTGTTCTCTCCTGAGGGATAGTGAAGGCTCATAAGCATCCACATACAAACTTTGTACGGGAGAAGTTCGAAAAGCACCAGTGCACAAACGCAATGCTTGATGATGGATTGGATCCAGCATCCGAAGAGTAGATTCTCGTGCAGAGCCATAAACAACGCAACTGTAGTCCAGCTTAGAGCGGACAAGGGCCCTATAAATCCTGAGCATTGAAACTTTATCTGCTCCCCAGGATGAGCAGCATAATACCTTTAAAAGGTTTAGAGATTTTAAACATCTACCCTTCAGGTTGTGCAAGTGCGGCAAAAATGTCAGTTTTTGGTCGAAAGAAACACCCAAAAACTTAGTCTCATTCACCATTGGGATTTTATCCCCATTTAGGTAAATTTCTGGATCCAGGTGCAAACCACGTCTTCGGCAAAAGTGGATACACGAGGTCTTCTCTATGTTGAAATTAAAACCATTAATCTTTGACCAATGGTCTATGCGATTTAGGCAGGTTTGCAGTTGTCTCTCGATAAAACTCATGTTGCTAGACTGGCAGGAGATATGAAAGTCATCCACATACAGAGAGTGTTTCACACTGGGAGGAAGACAGTTAGCTATGCTGTTGATTTTGATTAGGAACAGAGTCACGCTCAAAATAGAACCTTGAGGAACACCTTCTTCTTGGGTGAAGAGCCTAGATAGTGTGTTGCCCATCCTAACTTGGAATCTTCGATTCTGTAGGAAGTTTTTTATAAAAATTGGCAAATTGCCCCGCAATCCGGATTGGTACAGATCACGGAGTATCCCATAACGCCAACAGCGATCATAGGCCTTCTCTATATCAAAAAATACTGACACTAAGTGCTGTCGTCTAACAAACGCTTCGCGTATACTTGTTTCAAGGTTTACTAAGTTATCAGTGGTACTTCTGTTCCTATGAAAACCACTCTGATGTGGTGAAAAGTATTCATTTTTCTCTAAGAGATACATCAGACGTCTGTTTACAATCCTCTCAAAGAGTTTACACAGGCAACTTGTCAGAGAGCTTGGTCTGTAATTAGAGGGATTCTTGTGGTCTTTACCAGGCTTGGGAATGGGAATGGGAATAATGATAGATAGCCTCCAAGAGTCAGGAAAAGTATGTTCTGTCCATATTCTGTTAAACAGATGCAGGAGATTAGAAAGGGAAATGTTTGACAGATTTTTAATCATGCTGTAGTGGATTTTATCCGGGCCTACAGCACTGTTCCCCGAGCGAGAGATCGCTGTATGTAGTTCTATGCTGGTGAATGGCACATTATATNTGCAGGAGATTAGAAAGGGAATTGTTTGACAGATTTTTAATCATGCTGTAGTGGATTTTATCCCGACCTACAGCACTGTTCCCCGAGCAAGAGATCGCTGTATGTAGTTCTATGCTGGTGAATGGCACATTATATTCCTCATTAGATGAGGAGTGAAAGTTTAAACACTGTTTTTCACTTTGGGCTTTATAAGCCTGAAAATTTCTTGAATACATAATATTGCTAGATGAAGTAGAAAACATTCCACCCAACGTATCAGCAATACCCTGTATATCGCTGATTATTGTGCCATTATTTTCCAGCATGGACAGAGAGTGAGAAGCATATTTCTCATTAATTTTATGGATTTTATCCCAAACTGCTTTTGAGCTAGTGGAAGATGTTATGCTAGAAACATACTTCCTCCAAGAATCCCTTTGGCTTTGCCTTCTAACTCTTCTGGCATTTGCCTTTGCTTTTTTAAAAGCAATCAAATTTCTAGCAGTGGGGTATCTTCTGAAAATCCCCCATGCTTTCATTTGTGCTTTAAATGCTGCCTCGCAATTCTGGTTCCACCATGGTTTCAAATGCTTTGGGTATCTTGTTGATGTTTTCCCCATTGTTTTTTCAGCTGCCTGAATAATAGTAGAAGTGACAAATGCAACTGCATCATTGATATCAGCAGTATTGACCATTTCCTCAGTGATGTTAGCCAAAGAGGAAAATGCAGGCCAATCTGCTGTTTCCAGTTTCCAGCGTGGTGGACGGGCTGTTTCACAGCTTTCTCTGCCTCGGTATTTTAGAAATATTGGGAAGTAATCGCTAGAGAGTGGATTAGATCCAACCTCCCATATAAATGCTGAAAACAGGTTTGGGCTAGCTAAGGACAAATCAATGGCAGTAAATGTTCTTGTAGGAACATGAAAGTATGTCACTTCTCCAGTATTAAATAAATACATTTGTTGATTGCCTATAAAATGTTCAATGGCTCTGCCTCGACGATTGATGTCGGGACTGCCCCACATAGGATTGTGGTCATTGAAATCTCCCAATAAAAGGAATGGAGTTGGCAGCTGTTCAACTAATGCATCCAATTCATCCTCATTGACTCTGACATCTGGTGGCAAGTATATAGAACAAATTGTGACAGTTCCTCCAATAGATATTCTGACCGCCACAGCTTGCAAATCAGTGGTGATTTGTACCGGCAAGGATGGGATGTGATTTGAAACTACAATAGCCACACCTCCACTGGCACGGTTGTGGCTATCATCGTCCTTGCGGTAGAGATGGAATCCTTTTAAAGTAATGCTTTCTCCAGGTTTCAAATGAGTCTCCTGGAGTGCCACACAGAGAGATGAGGTAGATGATGTCAAGTGTTTAATGTCAGAGAAGTTGTTGCGGAAACCACGACAGTTCCATTGGATTATTTTATAATCCATTATGTGTTTGAGGCAGCATTTTTAACAAGGTTATCTCTCTTTAATTTCACAGCTGATTTGCCTTTTGGAGGTGAAGTTGGTGGTGTCACCCCGTTATTCTTCTCTTCATCAGAGAAGTCAGAAAACTCACTCATAGACTGAGCCTCTGAATTTTTAGGTTTAGAGAGAGCTGCTTTCACTCTCTGTTTGTTTAGTGGGTTCTTATTAGCCTTTTTAGAACCCAGGTTTCTTGTAATTACCCCTGTTTTAGGCAGGGGTGTTTTTCCTTTTGTGATCTCCTTTTCTGGTGTTTGTGTAGACGGGAGTATTAAACATTTCGCATGGCGAGTAAGAGATTCGCTTGGGGAGACAGAGATATCAGTTTGAACCCCACATGACATTGTGGATTTCAACACAGAAGCAAATGTTTTCTGTTTCACTACTGTGCTTTGAGTGACCATTCGCCGAGCCTCCGGGTATGGTATGTTGTTAATGGTTTTTACTCGCTGGATTTCTTTCTCTCTCTGCCATGCTAGGCATTTTCGAGAGTAGGCAGGATGGGCATCTTTGCAATTCACACAGCACGGAGTAGTGGTACACTCAGTACTCTCGTGACCTTCAGTTCCGCACTGTGCGCATATGCTTTTCCCTCGGCACGATGTTTGTGAATGTCCAAATCGCTGGCATTTAAAGCAACGCAGCGGATTTGGAACATATGGGCGAACTGGGCAGCGCAGATAACCTGCTGTAATAACAGATGGCAAAGTCGGTTTATTAAATGTCAAAATAAGGTGTTTGGTGGGAATCAACTTGCCATCTCGACGAATGGAAATGCGTCGGACAGCAGTGACACCTTGGTCTGAAAGGCCAATCTGAATATCTGATTCATCTTCAGATATCAGATCGATCTCAGAT
>NW_019384712.1:294177-386640 GCF_000671375.1 Centruroides sculpturatus | reverse complement strand
TATATATAAACAAAAACCGGGGAGTCGTATGACCTTGAACCTGACACTGCTTTCTCCCAGGCAATAAATTTTACAACCCCACTGTAATTAGACGTCCTTCCCTACTTAAAAGTATTTACATCTGTGTGTTAAAGTATTTCACACTTTGTTTCCACTGCAAATGATGTTTTTTTTCTGTAAATATATATTAAAACGCACTTATATACTTTAATTTTTTTTTAATAATATTATTTACTTTATATGCGATAAAAGAGGATAATTAAACTAATTTTCGATATTTTAAATTATTTACTATTAAAATAAACCACTATCAGATATAAAATATAGTTTTATTTTTAAAAAAACTACGACCGCCGACCTTGTACTGCGTCACGACGCCACACGACGAGCCAGCGGTCGTAGCTAGAACCAGTTTGCCATACGACCGCCGGCGTTTGAAGCCAACTGAATAGATATCCACCAGAGGCCAGCACTAAGCATGCAGAAAACGTCGTACGAGGCCAGGAAAATTTACCTTGAGTAAAACTACATTGTTATGTCTACCGGCAATGGTATGGCGCTGTACGGGAATTTTCATAACGACGGTGCGCGCGTCGTATGGCGTTAAACGTGTTAAATAAATATAGTTGTTGATTGCCTATGAATCTTTCAATGGTCCTGCCTCGATGGTTAATGTCTGGACTGCCCCACATAGGATTGTGGCCATTAAAATCACCAAGTAAAAGAAATGGTGTTGGCAGCTGTTCAACCAAGACATCCAGTTCATTCTCATTGACTCTGACATCTAATGGCAAGTATATAGAACAAACTGTGACAGTTACGCCAATTGAAATTTTGACTGCCACAGCTTGCAGCTCTGTTGTTATTTGTACCAGTAAGGATGGAATGCGATTTGAAACTAGTATAGCCACACCTCCACTGGCGCTATTGTGGCTATCATCATCCTTGCGGTAGAGATCGAATCCTTTTAAAGTAATTCTCTCTCCAGGTTTCAGATGAGTCTCCTGGAGTGCCACACAGAGAAACGAGATAGATGATGTCAAGTGTTTAATGTCAGAAAAGTTGTTGCAGAAACCACAACAATTCCATTCGATTATTTTATAATCCATTATGTGTTTGAGGCAGCATTTTTAACAAGGTTATCTCTCTTTAATTTCACAGCTGATTTGCCTTTTGGAGGTGAAGTTGGTGGTGTCACCCCGTTATTCTTCTCTTCATCAGAGAAGTCAGAGAACTCACTCATAGACTGAGCCTCTGAATTTTTAGGTTTAGAGAGAGCTGCTTTCACTCTCTGTTTGTTTAGTGGGTTCTTACTAGCTTTTTTAGAACACACATTCCTGGTTGTTACTCCTGTTTTCGGTAGAGATGTTTTGCTTTTCTTGTTCTCCTTTTCTGCTGTTTGGGTAGATTGTATCAACAAACATTTTGCATGGCGTGTTAGCGATTCATTTGGTGAAACAGAAATGTCTGTCTGAACTCCACATGTCTTTGTGGATTTCAAAACAGCAGCAAATGTCTTCTGTCTCATTTGTGCACTTAAAGTGACCATGCGATGTGCCTCTGGGTAAGGTATATTATTTATAGTCTTCACCCGCTGTATCTCTTTTTCTCTTTGCCATGTAGGACATTTTCGGGAGTAGGCAGGGTGAGCTTCTTTGCAGTTGACGCAGCATGGAGTATTTGTACATTCAGTACTCTCATGATCTTCTTTTCCACACTGGGCGCATGCACTTTTCCCACGGCAGGATGTTTGTGAGTGTCCAAACCGCTGGCATTTATAGCAACGCGGCGGATTTGGAATGTATGGGCGAACTTGACAACGGAGATATCCTGCTGCAACAGAAGATGGCAATGTTGGCTTGTTGAACGTGATTATAAGATGTTTTGTAGGTATCAACTTGCCATCGCGCCTGATAGAGATGCGTCTGACTGCAGTGACACCTTGGTCTGAAAAATCCATCTGGATATCTGATTCACTTTCAGACATCAAATCTGCTTCAGATATCACACCACGTGATGAGTTTAAACTCATGTGTGGTGTGATAGTGACTTCTATATCTCCCAAGGTCTTTGTTGACAAAAGTTTTGCCGATTGTTGGGGTGAGGTTGTTTGTAAAAGCAGGTCTCCTGACCTCAACTTTTGAATTTTTTTCAAATTTCCGATGGTGGACTGGAACAATTTTTGTATTAGGAAAGGGGAACGTTCAGACAGAGGTGTTTCATTGATAGCATAAGCTATAAAGTAAGTTGGCTGGTTGGATAAACTTTCATCCTTTAATGGTATTATATCTGTACATTGATGTTTGGTGGTTTTTGAATCCATATTGTAAATTTCAATATTCAGTTCCTAGTGACCCCACCCACCACGGGGCCTACAAGAAGATGCCATCACATGGGAGATTCCCATAGACCGTCACACCAGGGTTTCCCAGGAGCTATACCCTCACAATGCAGTCAAGAAAAGCACATCTTGTATGACATGTCTGCCCGGTCTGCATCGATCAGTTGACTCCAAGCCGAAGTCACGAATGACTCAACGACCAGCCGATTGACTCAAACGAAGCCTGATTTCAGCCTCCCGTTTATCCAAAGCAGGGGCCAAAGCAGTGTGTTGGAAATGTTATGTTGCCCCTCAACTACCAGGATCCCCCTTTCCGGCATACGGGACACCACGCACGGCAAACACGTGGGTGGGCGTTCAGATCCCAGGAATGGTAAAAAGGAGTTTCTAAACCATCTCTGGGAAGTCCCCTCACCACGGACAGGAACCCACATCGAGGGGCAAGCTGGGTCCACACTGCAGTGTGCCGCAGGCAGAAATCCTGGCCATTCCCAAGGCGATGTATAATATCTATTCTGAATGGTTCCCTCGCAACAAAACTATCACCATTTACACTGATAGTACAACAGCCCTCCATTCCATCTTCAGTCCCCATAATAAAGGTGACAATATCCTGCAAATCCATCATTATCTTAGCACCCATAGCCACAAGCATGTGATTTCTTTTAGGTGAATACGCGGACACACTGGTGTACCTGGAAATGAGGCAGCTGATCAGTTGGTCAAACAGGCCGCTGCTTCCAGCCTTACTCCTTGCTACAACAAAATTCCTGCTTCGAAAATCAGGCAATGGACTTGGGAATTCGCTCTTGGTCAATGGCAAGAAGAATCGGATAACAGATCTACAGGCAGATTAACGCACACCTTTATCCCAAGCATTAACGAAAGACTTAAATGGAAACACTTCAAACCAACATTCTCCATGACCTAGTTAATTACTGGACATGGTAATTTCAATAGCTATTTAAAAAGATTTCATCTTAAAAACACGGACATCTGTCCCTGCAACAGTACTTCAATCCAAGACAGCCAGAATTAACACACTAAAAATAAAAAATTTTTAGTTAAAAACAAGTAAAAATTATACTCTTTCTATTTCCGACTTCGAGGATTCAATGAGCCAAACCAAGACAAACAAGTAGAAAGGAACAATCATCATTTTATTAATTTTATCCATATGCATTTCGCCATGTAGGCCTCCTCAGTGGATACATCAAGATGTTATTCGTTGGTTACGTTTTATACCCAACAGCCGTTCCCAGCATGCATATAGATGCTGGCAATCTAAATGTTGCTGGTACATATTGCTCTCTTAAAAAGCACTTAAAATAATTTTTATCCATTGCCAATCCGTCCATTTGACACTTCATATCCTCTATCCCCATCTTTAAATTTAAAAATATATAAATATAAATTCAATTATTAAAACCAATGGGATCGGTGGTAATATTAACACACTAAAAATAAAAAATTTNAAAATAATTTTTATCCATTGCCAATCCGTCCATTTGACACTTCATATCCTCTATCCCCATCTTTAAATTTAAAAATATATAAATATAAATTCAATTATCTGCCAGCATTATCTGTGGGACTGTGAACTTTTTAAACAGGAGAGAGACAGACTCATGGGGCATGTGCTCCATGCTGGAAACAACTGGCCATGCCCTAACAGCAGACTCATGGAAGACCCGAATGTTTATCGACATCTCATCAAGTTTCTAAAAACAACAGCAGCACTCAACCCACCATGCCGTCAGCAGTCTGATAGTAATGATTGACCAACTGGCTGTCTTTTCTCACGACAATTGTTCCAGGCTTCCAACCAGCTCCTCTTGTTTTGCATGCTTCTTGTACGTGGTTTCTCACTGTACATATCATGTAATTTATTATGTATTTTTGTAAGTTGTAGCTCTTATGTATGTATAAATTTTGTTTTTACTTGCCGCTGTCTGGCGCACATCAATGATCAATGTATTTTGGTCAATTCTTTTCTGTATTATGTTTTGTTATGCCTTTATGCCTTCAATAATTGTGTTGCAGGTGCCATGTACTCTCACCTGTCTCCCCCACTTTGTGCCCCATTCATCCCCTATCCTTCATCTCCCTCACTCCTATTTCACCAACTTTTCTCCTCCAACCTCCAGGTTGTACTGTAAATATGAGTGGAACCTGGAGGCACCCCCCTCTTTCAATTAAAATAATAAATAAGTCATAAATTGTAACATTTCAAAACCCCGGTATTGAAAAAATTTGTACTTGCAGTACAATACACATTTTCATTTTTATTACAAGTGCTCCATCTGAAAATTGATAATTACATGAAGGTGTTTGGAAGTTCTTTTTAAATGTTTTTGTACAAAAATAACTTTACAGAAATATCAATAACATATCACTGTTTATGATTGTTGACTATAACATATATATGTTTACAAATATTTATAAAATTCAAGATTTGAAAAAATCAAAAACTTTTTGTATAATCATTCAATCTATCTGTTATATGTTACATAGACAGGTGTATTTTTTCAAAATAACAAAAACTAAAGCTTTCTAAACCGATGTAGAGATATAATATAACCTATAGCAGGGGTGTCCAACCTTTTTGTTCCTCTAAGCCACATTAAAAGTCATTAAGTTTTGAATTGGTTGGTTGGTTAGTTTTTATTGGCACAAAAGCCATGCAGGCTATACTGCACCACGACACATGGTATGATTGGGCGTATAAGATAAATAGGAAAACACATATATACACATAAACGATACATAACAGTTTAACCATTAAAGACAACACTAATATATATATAAAATATAAATAAATATATAAATAAACAACAACAAAAAAAACATATACAATAATTTAAATATGCAACACAAAGTAAATAAAACTATACAATAAATAAATCATGATATTTCTCTATACATATTAATGACTTTCAGGAAGTCCAGTATATTATCCAGATTTAACCTATCGCCCAAAATGTCTCTAAAGCTTGCATTTCCGAAATGCTGTCTACGAATCTGATCAAAAGCAACACATTTGCAAAATGTGTGTTTAACACTTACAGCACAGTTGCAGTACTGACATACTGGTTCGTCATCTCCCTTCAAAAGTATTGATGAGTCAGTTGAGTGTGTCCAATTCTCAAACGAGTAAGGACAACCTCAGATCTCCTATCATACTGCCTATTATGTGTCCAATTTTCTGCTAAAGGTTTGATCTCATATAGTTTATTGTGGATTTGTGCGTTCCACATAATTTGCCATCTCTCTGCTAGTCGTTTTTTAATGACTAGCTTCAAATCACCTCCTTCAATACGCATTGTATGCTGTTGAGGACTTGCTAACTTTGCAGCTGTGTCAGCTTCTTTGTTTCCTCTTATACCTACATAACCTGGGACCCGAACAAAATTTTACAAAAAAACTCCTTGCAAGAAGATGGCAAAACAGTTAACGAATTTTAGTCACTATAGAGTAAAAACTAGGTTCACTCTAGAGTTTAAACATTCAACTCTAGATTTTAAATATCTACTCTTCAAATTGCGCAAGTGCAACAAAAACGTCAGTTTATGGTCGAACAAAACACCCCAAAATTTTGCCTCATTCACCATTGTGATTTTGACCCCATTTAGGTAAATTTCAAGATCCAAGTGCAAACCACGCCTTCAGCAAAAGTGGATGCACAAGGTCTTCTCCGTGTTAAAACTATAACCATTGGTCTTGAACCAATAGTCTATGCGATTTAGGGAGGTTTGCAGTTGTCTCTTAATAAAACTCATGTTGCTACACTGGCAAAAGATCTGAAAGTCATCCACATACAGTGTTTCACACTAAAGGAAAGACATTTAGCTATGCTATTAATTTTAATTAGGAACAGAGTCACACTCAAAATAGAGCCTTGAGGAACACCTTCTTGTTGCGTGAAAGGCCTAAATAAAGTGTTGCCAATCCTAACTTGGAATCTTCGATTCTCTAAGAAGTTTTTTATAAAAATCAGCAAATTACCCCGCAATCCAAATTGGTCCAAATCACAAAGTATCCCGTATCGCCAACAGCGCTCATAGGCCTTCTCTATATCAAAAAACACAAACACTAAGTGCTGTCATCTAACAAACGCTTCACTTATACATGTTTCAAGGTTTACTACGTTATCAGTGGTACTTCTGTTCCTACAAAAACCACTCTGATGTGGTGAAAAGTATTCATTTTTCTCAAGAGATACATCAGACATCTGTTTACAATCCTCTCAAAGAGTTTACACAGGCAACTTGTCAGAGAAATTAGTCTGTAATTAAAGAGATTCTTGTAGTCTTTACCAGGCTTGGAAACGGCAAAAATGATAGATAGCCTCCAAGAGTCAGGAAAAGTATGTTCTGTCCATATTCTGTTAAACAGACACAGGAGTTTAAAAAGGAAATTGTTTGACAGATTTTTAATCATGCTGTAGTAAATTTTATCCAAGCCTAAAGCACTATTCCCCGAGCGAGAGATTGCTGTATGTAGTTCTATGCTAATAAATGGCACATTATATTCCTAATTATATGAGAAGTGAAAGATTAAATATTGTTTTTAACTTCGGGCTTTATAAGCCTGAAAATTTCTTGAATACATAATATTGCTGAATGAAAAAGAAAACGTTTCACCCAACGT
This sequence comes from Centruroides sculpturatus, assembly GCF_000671375.1. Lineage (NCBI taxonomy): Eukaryota > Metazoa > Arthropoda > Arachnida > Scorpiones > Buthidae > Centruroides > Centruroides sculpturatus. The sequence goes on along the minus strand of NW_019384712.1, from coordinate 379,649 downwards.
ATCAGCAATACCCTGTATATCGCTAATTATTGTGCCATTATTTTCCAGCATAAAGAAAGTGAAAACCATATTTCCCATTAATTTTATGGATTTTATCCAAGACTGCTTTTGAGGTAGTGGAAGATGTTATGCTAGAAACCTACTTCCTCCAAGAATCCCTTTGGCTTTGCCTTCTTATTTTTCTGGCATTTGCCTTTGCTTTTTGAAAAGCTATCAAATTTCTAGCAGTGGAATATCTTCTAAAAATTCCCCATGCTTTCTTTTGTGCTTTAAATGCTGCCTCGCAATTCTGATTCCACCATGGTTTTGGATGCTTTAGGTATCTTGTTAATGTCTTTTCCATTGTTTTCTCATCTGCCTGAATAATACACAAAGTGACAACTTCAACTGTATCATTGATATCAGCAGTATTGACCATTTCCTCAGTGATGTTAGCCAAAGAAGAAAATGCTGGCCAATCTCCCGTTTCCAGCGTGGTGGACGGGCTGTTTCACAGCTTTCTCTGCCTCGATATTTTAAAATTATTGGGAAGTGGTCACTAGAGAGTGGATTAGATCCAACCTCCCATGTAAATGCTGAAAACAGATTGGGAGTTGCTAATGATAGATCAATGGCAGTGAACGTTCTTGCAGGGCATAGAAGTATGTCACTTCTCCAGTAATAAGTAAATACAGTTGATGATTACCTATAAATCTCTCAATGGCTCTGCCTCGACGATTGATGTCCGGACTGCCTCACATAGGATTGTGGCCATTAAAATCACCAAGTAAAAGGAATGGTGTTGGCAGCTGTTCAAACCAAAACATCCAGTTCATTCTCATTGACAATGACATCTGGTGGCAAGTATATAGAACAAACTGTGACAGTTACGCCAATTGAAATTTTGACTGCCACAGCTTGCAGCTCTGTTGTTATTTGTACCGGTAAAAATAGAATGCAATTTGAAACCAGAATAGCCACACCGCCACTGGCACAGTTGTGGCTATCATCATTCTTGCAGTAGTCCAAATCCTTTTAAAGTAATTCCCTCTCCAGGTTTCAGATGTGTCTCCTGGAGTGCCACGCAGAGAGATGAGGTATATGATGTCAAGTGTTTAATGTCAGAGAAGTTGTTGCAGAAACCACGACAGTTCCATTGGATTATTTTATGATCCATTATGTGTTTGAGGCAGAATTCTTAGAAAAAGTGTCCTCCTTCAATTTTACTGAGGATTTTCCTTTTGAAAGTAAGGTTGGTTTTGTCACCTCCATATTATTCTCTTCGTCAGAGATATCAGAGAACTCACTCATGGATTTAGTCTCTGATCTCTTTGATTTAGAGAGGGCTGCTTTCAATTTTTGTTTGTTGAGTGGGTTCTTATTAGCCTTTTTAGAATCCACATTTCTAATAATTACTCCTGTTTTGGGTACCAGTGATTTTGTGTTTATGTTCTCCTTTACTTCTTTCTCTCTAGATTAAATTAGTAAGCATTTAGCATGGTGTGTGAGAGATTCATTTGGTGAAACAGAAATGTCTGTCTGAACTCCACGTCTTTGTGGATTTCAAAACTGCAGCAAATGTCTTCTGTTTCACTGGTGCATTTGGAGTGACCATGTGACGTGCTTCCTGGTAAGGTATATTTTTCACTGTCTTCACCCGCTGAATTTCTTTTTCTCTCTGCCATGCAGTGCATTTTCAGGAGTAGTCAGAATGGGAATCTTTGCAGTTTACACAGCATGGAGAACTTGTGCATTCAGTACTCTCATGGTCTTCATTTCCACACTGTGCGCATGCTTTTTTTCCTCTGCATGATGTTTGTGAGTGTCCAAACTTAAAGCAACGCAGCGGGTTTGGAATGTATGGGCGAAGTGGGCAACGGAGATATCCTGCTGCAACAGAAGATGGCAATGTTGGTTTGTTAAAAGTCAATATAAGATGTTTTGTTGGTATCAACTTGCCATCTCGATGGATCGAAATTCGTGGAACAGCAGTGATATCTTTGTTCGAAAAAATCAATCTGAATATCTCATTCATCCTCAAAAATCAGATCATTTTCGAATATCACACCATGTGATGAGTTCAAACTTGTGTGTGGTGTGATAATGACCATTATGTCTTCTAAAAACTTTGTTTTCAGAAACTTTGTTGACTGTTGAGGGGAGGCTGTTTCTACAAGTAGATATCCTGACTTCAATTTTTGGATTTTTTTTAAAGTGCCCAATGGTTGATTCAAATAGTTTCTGAATTAAAAAAAAGAGAACGTTTAGACAAAGGTGTTTCTCCCATAGTATGAACGATAAGGTAGGCTGGTTGATTGGGAAAACTGACATCTCTTGGTGGTATATTTGGTGTTTTAGATTTTAGAGAATGCATATAGAAAAATATTCAGCTCCTAATGACCCCACTCACCACAAGACCCAACAAGGGGATGCCGTCACACAGGAGAATTCCATAGACCGTCACACAAGGGTTTCCCAGGAGCTATATCCTCACAATGCAGTCAAGAAGAGCACATCTTGTCTGATGTGTCCGCCCTGTCTGCATTGATCGGTGACTCCAAGTCGAGGTCAAGAATGACTCAACGACCAGCCGATTGATTCAAACAGAGCCTGATTTGAGCCTCCCGTTTATCCAAAGCAGGGGCCAAAGCAGTGTGTTGGGGACATTGTGTTGCCCCACAACTACCAGGATCGCCATTTCCGGCATACAGGATACCACGCACGGCAAACACATGGGTGGGCTTTCAGATCCCAGGGATGGTGAAGAAGAGTTACTAAATCATCTTTGGGAGGTCCCCTCACCACGGACAGGAACCCACATCCAGGAAAATGTAAAATTATATAACAGATGAAAATTGAACTTATGAATGACTTTCAATAATATTTATTTGTATTTTTAGATTTGATGAATTGTTGAGCAAAATTGGCCCACTAATTTTACATGTAAAAAAAAAACTTGTATAAAAAGCATATCACCGGCTGAGCAACTTGCACTGACATTAATGTTTGTATCATTTAGGAGGCTTTACGATCAAGTTTCAATATCTATATAATTCCAAAACGAAGTATTTGTATATGTTATGTTACAATTTATTTTGCTAAAATAAATATATTTCTATAGCTATGATTCGTTATTTGTATGGGTGCGTTTACTTTTTGCTAGCTTCCAAGCTCACCAAGCTGACACCTAGCACAGCCTGATGTCATACAAGCATGCTTGTAAAAGTATACACAGTAATGGCGGCTTCTGGTTTAGTATCAGTAGCTGTAGCTATTATTTCACAACTCCAGTTGTTAGATTCGGAGTCTGAAGATGACGATCTGTTGCTAGAATGTGCAATATCTGCAGTACAAGCTGAGGCGAATTCATCTAGTGGTGAGAATAGAATTCAATTGAGAAAGTAAAAAGTATATTGAGTACACCATGCCAAGATACCAATCAAAGCTTGGTTGGTTAGTTAGTTAATTTTTATTGGCACAAAAGCCATGCAGGCTATACTGCGCCATGACACATGGTATAATTGAAAATATGAAATACAGTAAATAGGAAAACACATATACACCGAACAGTTTAACCATTAAAAAGCCAATGGTAATATATATATATAATCTAAAATATAATAAATAACTAAATAAACTACAACAAAAAATAAATATATAAACAACAAAAAATATATACAATAATTTAAATAAGCACCATGAAGTAAATAAAACTATACAATAATAAAATCATGATATTTCTCTATACATATTAATGACTTTCAGAAAGTCCAGTATATTATCCAAATTTGGCCTCTGGCCCAAAATGTCTCTAAAGCTTGCATTTCCGAAATGTTGTCTACGAATCTGATCAAAAGCAACACATTTGCAAAATATGTGTTTAACACTTACAGCACAGTTGCAGTGCTGACATACTGGTTCGTCATCTCCCTTCAAAAGGTATTGATGAGTCAGTCGAGTGTGTCCAATTCTCAAACGAATAAGGATAACCTCAGATCTCCTATCATATTCCCTATTATGTGTCCAATTTTCTACCAAAGGTTTGATCTCATGAAGTTTATTGTGGATTTGTGCATTCCACATAATTTGCCATCTCTCTGCTACTCGTTTTTTAATGACTAGCTTCAAATCACCTCCTTCAATACACATTGTATGCTGTGAAAAACTAGCTGACTTAGCAGCTGTGTCAGCTTCTTCATTACCTCTTATACCCACATGGCCTGGGACCAAACAGAACTTCACAAAAAAATTTCTCGTAGTAAGATGACAAATTAGTTTTTGAATTTTAATAACTATGGAGTGCGAACTACGTTCATACGAGATCAAAGCCTAAAGTGCACGAACTGAGTCAGTGTAAATCACGCAGCAACGATGACCTTTCCGATTTATATACTTTAAGGCTAAATAAATAGCCTGCAACTCCGCAAAAAAGATGGAAGAATTCGATGCTATTTGTTCTGCCAAAATTTCATCCTGGCAAACAAAAGTTAAGCCAACATAGTTATCCGATTTAGATCCATCAATGTATATAGGAATTGAATTCCTGTTACGATGCTGAATTTCTGCGAATTGCTGTCTATAGACGTAGTCTGGCGTGGTTTCTTTAGGGAACTGTTTTAAGCTTAAATCAACATCAATCAATGAAGTTGACCAAAATGAAATACTATTAACCTCAACATGTGAGATGTTGCTTGTGTCTAGGTCAATCGTGCTGTTTACATTCTCCATTCTTATATCGAATGTAGGGACACAACTCGTCCGAGCGGCAAATAATCTTTTCAGCTGAGTATCTGGACTATCAGCTGTAAGTTTTTTCTGAGATTTTTGTTTAATGTAATAAAAAAGAGACAACTGTTCTCTCCTGAGTGATAGTGGAGGCTCATAAGCATCCACATACAAACTCTGAACAGGGGAAGTTCGAAATGCACCGGTGCACAAACGCAAAGCTTGATGGTGGATTGGATCCAGCATCCGTAGAGTAGATTCTCGCGCAGAGCCATACACAACACACCCATAGTGCAGCTTTAAGCAAACAAGGGCCCTATAAATCCTGAGCATAGAATATTTGTCTGCTCCCCAGGATGAGCAGCATAGTACCTTTAAAAGGTTTACAGATTTTAAACATCTACTCTTCAAATTGCGCAAATGCAACAAAAACGCCAGTTTATGGTCGAACAAACCACCCAAAAATTTTGCCTCATTCACCATTGGGATTTTAACCCCATTTAGGTAAATTTCAGGATCCAAGTGCAGTCCACAAATTCAACAAAAGTGGATGCACAAAGTCTTCTCCGTGTTAAAACTTAAACCATTAGTCTTGGACCAATGGTCTATGCGATTTAAAGAGGTTTGCAGTTGTCTCTCGAGAAAGCTCATGTTGCTAGACTGGCAGGAGATCTGAAAATCATCCACGTACAAAGAGTGTTTTACACTGGGAGGAAGACAGTTAGCTATGCTGTTGATTTTAATTAGGAACAGAGTCACACTCAAAATAGAGCCTTGAGGGACACCTTCTTCTTGCGTGAAAAGCCTAGATAAAGTGTTGCCCATCCTGACTTGGAATCTTCGATTCTGCAGGAAATTTCTTATAAAAGCTGGCAAATTACCACACAATCCAAATTTGTGCAAATCACAAAGTATTCCATATCGCCAGCAGCGATCGTAGGCCTTCTCTATATCGAAAAATACAGACACAAAGTGCTGTCGTCTAACAAACGCTTCGCGTACAGATGTTTCAAGGTTTACTAAATTGTCCGTGGTACTTCTGTTCCTACGAAATCCACTCTGGTGTGGTGAAAAGTAGTTCTTTTCCTCTAGGAGGAACATCAGGCGTCTGTTTACCATCCTCTCAAAGAGTTTACACAGACAACTTGTCAAAGAGATTGGTCTGTAATTAGAGGGATTCTTGCAATCTTTGCCTGGCTTGGGAATGGGAATAATGATAGATAGCCTCCAAGAGTCGGGGAAAGTTTGTTCTATCCATATTCTGTTAAACAGATTCAGAAGATTAGAAAGGGAATTATTTGACAGATTTTTAATCATGCTATAGTGGATTTTATCCGGGCCTACAGCAGTATTCCCCGAGCGAGAAATCGCTGTATGTAGTTCTGTGCTGGTGAATGGCACATTATATTCCTCATTAAATGAAGAATGAAAATTTAAATTTTGTTTTTCTCTTTGTGCTTTATAAGCTTGAAAATTCCTTGGATACATAATATTGCTGGATGAAGCAGAAAATGTTTCACCCAGTAAATCAGCAATACCCTGTATATCGCTGATTATTGTGCCATTATTTTCCAGCATGGACACAGAGTGAGAAGCATATTTCCCATTACTTTTATGGATTTTATCCCAGACTGCTTTTGAGCTAGTGGAAGATGTTATGCTAGAAACATACTTCCTCCAAGAATCCCTTTGGCTTTACCTTCTTATTTTTCTGGCATTTGCCTTTGCTTTTTTAAAAGCTATCAAATTTTCAGCAGTGGGGTATCTTCTAAAAATCCCCCATTCTTTTGTGCTTTAAATGCTGCCTCGCAATTTTCGTTCCACCATGGTTTCGAATGCTTTGGGTATCTTGTTGATGTCTTTCCCATTGTTTTCTCAGCTGCCTGAATAATACACAAAGTGACAACTTCAACTGCATCATTGATATCAGCAGTATTGACCATTTCCTCAGTGATGTTAGCCAAAGTGGAGGATGCCGGCCAATCTGCCGTTTCAAGTTTCCAGCGTGGTGGATGGGCTGTTTCACAGCTTTCTCTGCCTCGGTATTTTAGAAATATTGGAAAGTGGTCACTAGAGAGTGGATTAGATCCAACCTCCCATGTAAATGCTGAACACAGGTTTGGGCTTGCTAAGGATAGATCAATGGCAGTGAATGTTCTTGTTGGGGCATGGAAGTATGTCACTTCTCCTGTATTAAATAAATATAGTTGCTGATTGCCTATTAATCTTTCAATGGCTCTGCCTCGCCGGTTGATGTCCGGACTGCCCCACATTGGGTTATGGCCATTAAAATCACCCAGTAAAACGAATGGAGTAGGCAGCTGTTCAACGAAAGCATCCAATTCATCTTCATTGACTCTGACATCTGGTGGCAAGTATATAGAACAAACTGTGACAGTTACTCCAATAGAAATTCTGACTGCCACAGCTTGCAAATCAGATGTTATTTGTACCGGCAAGGATGGGATGTGATTTGAAACTACAATAGCCACACCTCCACTGGCACGGTTGTGGCTATCATCATCCTTCCGGTAGAGATTGAATCCTTTTAAAGTAATGCTTTCTCCAGATTTCAAATGAGTCTCCTGGAGTGCCACACAGAGAGATGAGGTAGATGACGTCAAGTGTTTAATGTCAGAGAAGTTGTTGCGGAAACCACGACAGTTCCATTGAATTATTTTATAATCCATTATGTGTTTGAGGCAGCATTCTTTGCAAAGGTATCCCTCTTTAATTTAATAGGGGGTTTCTCTTTTGGGGGTGACATTGATTTTGTAACCTCTTTGTGAGTCTCTTCTTCAGAGAAGTCAGAGAACTCACTCATAGATTGTGCCTCTGATTTTCTAGATTTTGAGAGAGCAGCTTTAACTTTCTGTTTGTTTAGCGGGTTCTTGCTTGCTTTTTTGGAGCCCAAGTTTCTCGCTATTACTCCTGGTTTAGGTAGGGGTGTTTTTGCTTTTGTACTCTTCTTTGCTGGTGTTTCTTGTGATGGGAGTATTAAACATTTCGCATGGCGAGTAAGAGATTCCTTTGGGGAAACAGAAATATCTGTTTGAACCCCAATTGTCTTTGTAGACTTCAATGCAGCTGCAAAACTCTTCTGTTTCAAAGGAGCGCTTAAGGTGACCATGCGTTGAGCCTCTGGATATAATACGTTATTTACAGTTTTCACCCGCTGAATCTCTTTCTCTCTCTGCCATGCAGAGCATTTCCGAGGGTAGGCAGGATGGGCATCGTTGCATTTAACACAGCATGGAGTACTGGTACACTCAGTACTCTGGTGGCCTTCAACTCCACACTGTGCACATAAGCTTTTACCTCGGCAGGATGTTTGTGAGTGTCCAAATTGCTGGCATTTAAAGCAACGCAGCGGGTTTGGAATATATGAGCGAACTGAACAGCGCAAATAGCCTGCTGTAACAAAAGATGGCAATGACGGTTTTCCAAAGGTGAGGATAAAGTGTTTAGTTGGTATCAACTTGCCATCTCGACAAATTGAAATTCGTCGGACAGCAGTGACACCTTGGTCTGAGAGGCCGATCTGAATATTGGATTCGTCCTCAGACATCAAATCAATTTCAGATATCACACCACGTGATAAGTTCAAACTTGTGTGTGGTGTGATGGTGACTTGTATGTCTCCTAAACATTTTGTCTTCATAAGCTTTTCAGACTGTTGAGGGGAGGCTGCCTCAACGAGCAGGTCTCCTGATCTCAACTTTTGGATTTTTTTAAGATGCCCAATGGTAGATTCAAAATGTTTCTGAATCAAAAAGGGGGAACGTTTAGAAAGAGTTGTTTCTCCCATAGCATGCACGATGAGATATACTGGTTGGTTGGAGGAACTGTCCTCCTTTGGTGGTGGTGCATTGGTACATGATTTTTTTAATTTTAATGAATCCATATTTAAAAATAATTATTCAGCTCCTAGTGACCCCACCCACCACGGGGCCCAACAAGGGGATGCCGTCACATGGGAAATTCTCATAGACTGTCGCACCAGGGTTTCCCAAGAGCTATACCCTCACAATGCAGTCAAGAAGAGCACATCTTGTATGACATGTCCGCCCAATCTGCATCGATCGGTTGACTCCAAGCCGAGGTCTATAATGACTCAACGACCAGCTGATTGACTCAAATGGAGCCTGATTTGAGCCTCCCGTTTATCCGAAGCAGGGGCCAAAGCAGTGTGTTGGGGACGTTATGTTGCCCCTCAACTACCAGNCGAGGTCAAGAATGACTCAACGACCAGCCGATTGACTCAAATGGAGCCTGATTTGAGCCTCCCGTTTATCCGAAGCAGGGGCCAAAGCAGTGTGTTGGGGACGTTATGTTGCCCCTCAACTACCAGTATCCCCCTTTCCGGCATACGGGACACCACGCATAACTGTGGACATTTTAATGTCAAAATTAGCACCCTTACTTAATAACAAACAGAATTCAAAAGGATGATGTCCATTGACAGTGGAGAAAAAAATATTGTGCAGTCTCTACTTGTTATTGAATCAAGCTCCGTTCAGGTAAAGTACAGATCTATATCGTTAATTGAGATTCATGTTAATAATATGAATTGTGGTTAAAATTAACAAAATGCATATATTTTTTTGAATTAAAAGAAAACTATAAAGAATTCTTAAATGAAACTTTAAACATAACTTATTTATACTGTAAAATAGAATTTAACAATTTTTAACATCATAAATTTTGTAAATTCTTGATCTTTTTGTGTCAATTAAATATAACCACACCAAATTTTTATATTTTAAAGGTAAATTTATACATACAGAAGCTAAAAATGGTACAACTAAGATTAAATACTCTGTTTGCATTAAATTACAGTTTGTCCCTCTTAATTTCTTCTCCAATAGGTAATAAATTACTTTAAGACTTCTTGATAATTTTTAGATGTTTTTCTATCAGTTAAAATCCCTAAATTTGATAAACCATTAAATCCAAAGCAGCCCCATACCATAACAGAACCACCACCTTATTGACTTCTGAAAAACTGCATGCATCTTTCCTAATACCATGCCAGTAATTAGACCATACAAATTAAATTTCTTTTCATTACTGTAAAGGACTGAGAGCTATCAGTCATTCCACAGCATGTGACCTTTGGTCTACTGCATTCTTTCCAATTTTGTTACTGATGATTTTTTTTATCAAGGCATCAAATTTCACATGTGGAGCTGCTGAAATTCTTTGATGAATAGTGCTTTTCGATGTTTTTTATCCACTTTCACACAAAATTTGACAATATAATTTATTCTGTTGTGATGCAAGATGCACAGTTCTATCACTACCACTTTGACATATGATTTTGGGCTTTCCTGATCAATGTTTAGAAGGTATTAGTGATGTTTTTCCAAAATTTTATAAATTCCAGGAGTAAATCTGTTCATTTAAACTGCAATTTCCTTGAAACTACAGCCTTCTGCTTTTAATTTCCATATTCATGTAATTTCTTCCATACTAAAATCTTTTCCATGTGGAATTTTGGAAAGTTTTGATTCAGTATTTAAATTACTACTTGACAACAAAGTAAAAGTGCTGTGTGATGCCATTTATTTTTATAATTATAAGTTTCTTATGCTTCAAATTTTGCAATTTTGTTTTATTATCTATACTTTTGGGAAACCAAAAAATATATTTTTGTTGTTAAATTATTAATATAATGATTAATTTTGAAATTTTCAAAAATCTGTAAAATAATTTGCATATACAAATGAAATCATTTCTCTTAAATTCCTAACCCAACCTAAGTGTGGCTATAATTAATTAACAGACTGTATAATGCTGTTAATATATTGCATTATATACAAATTATCAATATATATGTATATACAATACTATGTAGCAACTTAACATGCATTTTTATTTTCAGGTTAGCTGCGGATCGATTTAATGTATGCAGACAAACAGCTTGGAAAATACTGCATGAATTTTCATCTGCACTTTTGGACCTAAATAAAAGTGAAGGCATACTTTCTTGGCCAAACCAAGAGAAGGCTTTTAAAACAAGCGATTATTATACGAAAAAGTTTGGTTTTCCTGGAGTGATTGGAGTTGTAGATGGTAAACATATGGCTATTAAAGCCCCCAGGAATGATCATTCATCCTATTATAATAGGAAACAATTTTATTCTGTCATCCTCCAGGCTGTATGCAATGAGAAGTTGCTATTCACGGATTGTTATGTAGGAGAGGCAGGATCAGTTCACAATGCCTGTGTCTATCGTCGATCCACATTATCTAAAAGAATTGATGAAGGTGTAGGATTTCCAGTAGACACTCACCTCCTCGGTGATGCAGCCTATCCCTTAAATACTTGTTAACACCATACTGAGACAATGGCCATTTAACTGAAATTCAGTCGTACTTCAATACTAAGCTTTCCAAATGCAGAAGCTCAATTGAAAGATCATTTGGGTTGTTTGTTGGTCGGTTCAGTTGCTTCAAACTTCTTGAAATGCATCGATTGGACTTAATGGTAATGCTAATTATGGCAGGATGCATTTTTTACTACTTTTCTATCTTAGAAGGAGATGAAACTAATATTGTAGAGGAAAGATTAGTTGGAGTGCCAGCAGTAATTGAAAATGTCCAAGCAAGAAGAGAGGCACAAAATAAGCATAATGATTTGGCAAACATTCTTTTTGCACGGTGAATACAGCAATAATTTAATAACATTAATACATTTTTAGCATTTATTTTTTAAATAATGAATTCATTATTTTATATCACTTCTTGTGTTTATATGAAGTGTTTGTTGTCCAAAACAAACAACAAGAAATCTTTCATGAAAGTGCTCGTTATCCGATCACCCACTGTATAACTTTTTGTATGTATATGCATTATATAACTTTCTGTAATGTAACTTTTTGTATGTATATACAGTAGAGCGTCGATTTTCCGAAAGTCAATCATCCGAAAGAATTCCAGTCGGCAAATTTAAATTTTCGCCAGTACTGTGGCGCTTCAATCTTTAACTATGTCTTGGGCTACTCAAATATTTTACGCTTTTGATACTAAAGTAACATCTGAAGTATATTTTTTTATTGTTTTTATATTTTTCAATATATTTATTTTGTTTGTACAAAATAAAAAAATAATTTTTAACGATACAATAGTCTTTGTTAGGCTTAACGTCAACGAAAATTCAACGCAAAGCGACACGCAACAAAGAAAAATTTCGATATCGGATACGTTAAACTATTTTTTCGTATGTAAATCAGTTATCCGAAATATCAGTTATCCGGACAACCCCAGTCCCCAATTGATTCGGAAAATCGATGCTCTACTGTATATCAAATATTAAGTAATTTAGGTACATCCAAAAGTTCATGAAATAAAGATTAATAAAAAATATTAAAAACGAGTTTTTGTTTACTTTATATGAAATAAAAACTTTTTGTTTTCAATATAAAAAGAACTTTATTTATAATTTTTATAAAATTTTATTTAATACTTCATGGAGCTTTTCACGCTCTTTCTTCCTTTCCTCCCTCCTCTCCTGTACTTCTCTTCTTATGTCATTTAAAACTTTCATCAACTCGCTGCTCTCTCTTTTTCTCTTACGAGAACTGATTGCAGATGAAGAGGGCACAGGAGACGGGGATGATGTGCAGACAACAGGAGATGGGAATGACGTGGGAGTGGAACTTGAGTGTGAATTCATTCTCACTCCATCTGCGTTGCTACAAGTAGCAACGGAATATTTCTGGCCCTCTCCCAATGGCATTGTCCATTAAAGAATAAAATTCCCAATGTTTCCAGTTGTTACCAAATTGGGAATTGTGCAGTTTTATTTTTTTAAATGTTTTTTTCAGTCCTCGCCATTTGGTGTCAACCTGGGCTGGAGTGACTGAAAACCCCTCTTCATTTAATTTATTTGAAATCATCCTCCATATCTATAATATTAAAGAAAATTATTAGAAATTATTTATGAAAGGTTCACAGGTACAATGTTAATTTGGCAAGCAGTAGGATACAACCTGAATATCTGTATACTGAGGTAATTCGAATTTCTCCCTATGTTCATTGTATAACGAAATTAATATAATGGTCCTGGCTTTGGGCCACTGGAAGCCACAGGGTTCCTCTATAATAAAAGATAGAAAATATTTAGCATGTGTAGTCCTTATTATAACAGATTAAAAATTCTAAAATTTTTTAACAATCAGCGCTAATTACATCGCAATCTTAGTTTATCAGTTTATCCTTTCAACAACTTCATTCGAAATCAAAATCTGACTTACCAGCACGGATACTCAGTCCAACTGAAGCAGTGGAAATACTAGTCAAAGCCAATTCTCTGGCATAATTTATATCTGTAATGAAGCCTCTTATCGAAATAGAACTTATGATATAAAATTATACACTTTCAGAAAGCCAATGCCAAGTACAAGTACAAACTGAATGATTCTAAAAAGACTTCATGGCTCAGTTTCTGTCAGAAAATCAGTGACAAAAATCCATTCTGTCTGCCCTATAAGCTAGTAATGAATAAAGTTACCTGTTTCGACAGCCCTGTCAACTGAAAAACAGTGCCCTGTCTCAAATTTGGCACTTGCCGATACATCCCATACAATAACAATACAAAGACACACTAGTAATTTGGACCTTATTGAAAGGCATCATTTATTTGGTAACACGTGTTTATTTAAAATATCATTTGTGAATTTAATACAATTTAGAAGGCATATAAAAATTCATTAAACAAATGATTCTTTTACATACCAGTAGTGTACTTTTGTATTGTTATTCTGCTGAATGTATTAAAGGTGTCTTAATGCATTTTGAATCCAGTTTTAGAATATACCCTTTATTATTATTATGCAGATATCACTTAAATAATGCCTAGATGTTCATCTTTTGGTTGTTCTAATTCAGCTGCAAAAAGATATATCATAAAATATTTTCCGAGAGATCCCGTTTGGACAAAAATTTGGACTGAAAAAGTGTGCTAAGAAAATTGGAAACCTAAAAATAATTCTTGTTTGTGTGAAGTTCATTTTGAACCAATAATGTAAAAAAAAGTGAGAGTTGATGAAAAAAAATTAAAGCATAATGCCATTCCAACTTTGTTTTCATTCACAAAACAATTATTCACAGAAAACCACCAAAATAAAGGTCCTCGAATGTATGAGGTTCTAGCCAGGGGTAGACAGTCTTGAATATAATCTCTATCACTTACTCAGCATCTAGTCAATTGGACTATCTCTCTCATCAAAAGATGGCTTTCTGAGCTATAAATATATATAGATCACGATTCGAAAAATTGAGATCTTGTCAGGACTGATACCAGTTAATCTATTTATCACAGATTAGCATGCATAAACTATTATATATGATAAATATAACGTACAAGTGACGACATCCATAAAATAATAGGAGGATCTACTATGTATGAAGACTAATTAACTAAACCAATTAAAAACACAACAACAAAATTTGATAAAAGTCAATGAAACAAATTACAATAAATATACTGAGAGATCAATTTTATACTAATCTAATCTATGCGTGTGAGAAAATTTACATAATTCTATTATTTATACTACCTTCACATACGCAGTTTATTCTTGTCTTTGATTCTTTATATGAAAGGAAATCGAAATAAAAGTGTGAAAATTGAGTGTAACTTTTATGTGCACCTTAGAAAATATTGCCGACTTCTTATGTGGCTGTCCTTTCTTAGGTACTGTGCAAGTATTACATATGGTTATCTTCTTTCAAATAACTACTTCAAATGGCAGGAAAATCCCCCTTTCATAGAAACAACTCTCTCAGGTGGCCAGTAATGTGTGCAAAACTGTCTCTGATTCATCATACAAGTCAGCCATCTAAAAAAGTTTAACTTCCATTCTCTCCGAGAATGATAAATGTTACTCCTTTTTGTTCAAAATTTTATCAAAAAATGAAATGCTATTTTATTCTAAACTAAAACGTTCTTTTTAATGATAATTTCTTTAAAATAAACCAACCCTTAATCTTGATTCTCCCATCACTCTCTTTTCTTCAAAAATCACACTACGTTTACAAAATGTATGATTTTTCAATTTAACAAAAGATGTTCATCTCAGTATGTAAATGTTAAAAACTGGTTGTTTACAAAACATGTTTATGATTCTCTCTCTCTTTGACAAAATATAACAATTAAACAATTGATTATACATCGAGATAATAAAAATGATAATTTCGGTTACATTTGATAAAATTCACATATATGGATTACATATTTAAAAATAAAGTAAGGATTAAAGAACATAAAGCTGACATCCTCCACAAGAGGCCGACAACCGCCTTAGCACAGTACGCAACAAACCCTGACATACAACCGTTATTTGATCAAGCCAGGATAATATACACCACGCACCAGACACACTATTTGCGTTTGATGGAAGCGATTTATATACACAAAGCAACTCAGGGTAACAATTGTATAAACAACAAAGATGAAATATCATAATCAGTAGCGTGGCAAACCCTGATATATGACACATAACGAAATGAAACGTAGGCTCACAACAGCGCATGCGCAGAGGATGACGACGATTGCATGAATTTCAGAGATGTTCCATATTCGGAATTCTTTCAAAAAAGATTGGCTCAATCGAATGTTAACTGATTTACCCGTTTTTCACCTGAAGAAGAATCGAAAGGTTCGAAAACGTTAGTGAAAGAAATTATAGTGAATTAAGCACCGTTTTGGTTTATACTAGAAGTAAGTCTATTTAAAAATAAATTATAAATTATACAAATCTAAATCATGACAAATAAAATTATTTGAGTANTTCACCTCAAGAAGAATCGAAAGGTTCGAAAACGTTAGTGAAAGAAATTATAGTGAATTAAGCACCGTTTTGGTTTATACTAGAAGTAAGTCTATTTAAAAATAAATTATAAATTATACAAATCTAAATCATGACAAATAAAATTATTTGAGTAAACAATTCAGTTTATATTCGCCTACAAGTGTTCAAAGTTCTTTCGTTTCAGATAGTTGTTCAGTCAAGTTGCTGACACTGGAAAAATTCTTTAGGCAGTTGTCGTTCGTTGCTGTTTTATGTAACAAAGGCCACATAAGCCAAGCTGCACCATGCCAAACAGTCAATCTCTCCTATATATATACATACACAATATACAACTATACAACTATAGTAGATACAACACAAGTATATACAACTATAAAAATAAACAAAGCAACAATATATATAAAAGTATAAGGTAACTAAATAGTTAAATCTCTCTATACATATTAGTGACTTTTAGAAAGTCCAGTATATTGTCATGATTTGACCTCTAACCCAAAATCTCTATCACACTTGTATTTCCAAAATACTGTCTATAAATCCTCTCAAAGGCAATGCGGTTGCACAGTATGTGTTTTACACTTAAAAAACAGTTGCAATATTGGCATAGTAGCTAATCATAACCCTTCAAAAGGTATTGATGAGTCAAACGAGTTAATCCAATTCTCAAATGAGTAAGTATGACCTCAGATCTATTATACTGTTTATTATGTGTCCAATTTTCTATCATAAGTTTGATCTCATGTAGTTTATTGTGGACTTGTGCACGTTCCACAAAATTTGCCATTTCTCTGCTAGTCGTTTTTTAATGACTAGCTTCAAATCACCTTCTTCAATACACATTGTATGCTGTGAAGGACTTGCTGACTTAGCAGCTGTGTAAGCTTCTTCATTACCTCTTATACTCATGTGGCCTGGAACCCAACAAAACTTTACAGAAAAATTTCTCGTAGTGAGATAACAAATTAGTTTCCGAATTTTAATCACTATAGAGTGAGAACTAGGTTCATACGAGATCAAAGCCTGAAGTGCACTAACTGAGTCAGTGTAAATCATGCAGCAATGATGACATTTCCTATTTATATACTTTAGGGCTAAATAAATACCCTGCCACTCCGCTGATAAGATGGAAGAATTTGCTGCTATTTGTTCTGCCACAATTTCGTCCTGGCAAACGAAGGCTGAACCAAAATGGTTATCCAATTTAGATCCATCCATGTGTGGCCATCGGCCATATCGACATATGTATTTTAATTGTATATAGTTATAATTCCAATCTTTCTTCCCTATTTCTTCTATTTCCTTTGTCTGTTCCTTCTAGAACCTTCCAAATGACAGTTATAGCCTTTGGGTAAAATTAGGCCATCTAAAAATCGGAAAGAACAATAGTGTGTAGGATTAGCCATTCTGAGAATCGAAAAGAACTTTAGTAGTAGGAGGGACAATGGGAAAATAGCAAGAGAAAAAAAGTCAATATTAAACAAGACACGGAGAGAGCTAGACATGTCAAAGAAAGCTCCGAACGTGACTTTGTGGCAAAGAACAAATAACTTCTTCCAGAAGTCAAGTAACAGACTGAGGAGGAACCACAGTCAGATCATAAGGCCTATGAATCCCTTGAGATAGATCAGGAAGAGCCCAAAAAAGTAGTTTGTTTGTTTGCTTTGTTTTGGTTTTTTGGCACAAGAGCCATATAGGCTAAGCTGCGCCAAAGCAAATGGTGAAAAATTTTCATATTAACAAAATTGGTTGGTTGGTTGGTTGGTTGGTTAAGGTTTTTTGGCGCAAGGGCCCTTTAGGCCATGCTGTGCCATGACAAAAGGTAAAATATAACAAAACTAAATATATATAACACAAAATATAAATATGACACAAAAACGTAAATAGAAACAAACAAACAAAACAACAAAATAGATATAAGCATATAATAAATAAATAAATAAATATATAAATAATTAATTAAATTTCTTTATAAATATTTACGACTTTCAAAAAGTTCAGTATCTTATCAAGATTTGGCCTCTGGCCCAAAATCTCTTTAAAACTTGCATTTCCAAAATGCTGTCTACGTATCCTCTCAGAGGCAATGCAGTTGTAAAGTATGTGTTTAACACTTACAGTACAGTTACAATATTGGCATAATGGCTGATCTTCACCCTTCAAAAGGTACAGATGAGTCAACCGAGTATGNAATTAACAAGTAAATACATAAACAACAAAAAACATATACAATAATTTAAATAACACTGTATAATAAATACATTTACAAAGCTCTTTATACCTATTAATGACATAAGAAATAGATCACAAAATTAAATATATAAACAACAACAAAAAATAAATACATTATAAATAGACAAAACAAGGTAAAAAATTTGTAAAATAAATAAGTGATCAAATCTCTCTATACATATTATTGACTTTCAAAAAGTCCACTATTTGTGCAGATTTGGCCTCTGGCCCAAGATCTCTCTAAAGCTTGCATTTCTGAAATGCTGCCTATGACTTTGGTCAAAAGTAACACAGTTGCAAAATATGTGTTTAACACTTACAGTACAGTTGCAGTACTGACATACTGGTTCGTCATCTCCCTTCAAAAGGTATTGATGAGTCAGTCGAGTGTGTCCAATTCTCAAACGAGTAAGGACAACCTCAGATCTCCTATCGTACTGCCTATTATGTGTCCAATTTTCTATCAAAGGTTTGATCTCGTGTAGCTTATTGTGGATTTGTGCATTCAACATAATTTGCCATCTCTCTGCTACTCGTTTTTTAATGACTAGCTTCAAATCACCTCCTTCAATACACATTGTATGCTGTGAAAAACTAGCTGTCTTAGCAGCTGTGTCAGCATCTTCGTTACCTCTTATACCCACATGGTCTGGGACCCAACAAAACTTTACAAAACAATTTCTTGTAGTGAGACATCAAATTAGTTTTCGAATTTTAGTAACTATGGAGTGAGAACTAAGTTCATACGAGATCAAAGCCTGTACTGGCGTGTTAAAGACCTTCCGGAAAGCAAGGAGAGTCAAGAACATAGTGGAAACGAGAGCCATCGTTGTTAACAGAAAATCCTATCCAAAGCACAGAGACATCAGAAAATAAAACGAAAGGCCGAAGTGAAGTTATCTCTTTCTTTCTTTTACCTTCCCACTGTCCTGTCTTCCTTGTCATTTCCTTAGTATTAAGTTAGCCTTAAGTTAGGATTAAGTTAGATTTAGTTACGCAAATATAAGATATTAATTGTTACGCGCTAAAAGGATGTCATACCGTTAATTATTGTAAAACAAAAATTACCTGTTGATGCCCCTCGCATTGTGAAGATTTCATACATCAGTTGGGATTCCTTATAAAACCAAACTTGTTCGTATTAAAATAAAGAAAAGTTTTTATTATTGTAACTATCGCAACGTTCCTTTCCGTGCGTTTCATTCGTGGATCGTACTATTTCAACCACACGAACACCAAACGTGTATATAGAAATTAATTCCTGTCGCATCTTGAATTTCTGCGAAGTGATGTCTATAGATGTAGTCTAGTGTGGTTTCTTTGGGGAACTGCTTTAAGCTTA
This sequence comes from Centruroides sculpturatus, assembly GCF_000671375.1. Lineage (NCBI taxonomy): Eukaryota > Metazoa > Arthropoda > Arachnida > Scorpiones > Buthidae > Centruroides > Centruroides sculpturatus. The sequence continues at coordinate 360,557 of NW_019384712.1, read as the reverse complement.
AATCAACATCTATCACTGGGGTTGACAAAGGTGAAATACTATTAACCTCAACATGTGAGATGTTGCTTGTGTTAAAATCAATCATGCTGCTTACATTCTCCATTCTTATGTTGAATGTAGGGACACAGCTTAGGCGAGCTGCAAATTGCCTTTTCAGCTAAGTATCTGGACAATCAGCTGTAAGTTTTTTATGAGATTTCTGTTTAATGTAATAAAAGAGACAACTGTTCTTTCCTGACATATAGTAAAAGCTCATAAGCATCGACGTACAGACTTTAAACAGGGGAAGTTCGAAATGCACCAGTGCACAATGCAAGCTTGATCATAAATTGGATCCAGCATCCGAAAAGTAGTTTCTCGCGAAGAGCCATACATAACACATCCGTAATCCAGCTTTGAGCAGACAAGGGCCCTATAAATCCTGAGCATAGAAACTTTGTCTGCTCCCCAGGATGAACAGCATAATACCTTTAAACGGTTTAGAGATTTTAAACATCTACTCTTCAAATTGCGCAAGTGCGGCAAAAACGTCAGTTTATGGTCGAACAAAACACCCAAAAATTTTGCCTCATTCACCATTGTGATTTTGACCCCATTTAGGTAAATTTCAAGATCCAAGTGCAAACCACGCCTTCGGCAAAAGTAGATGAACAAGGTCTTCTCCGTGTTAAAACTATAACCATTGGTCTTGGACCAATAATCTATGCGATTTAGGGAGTTTTGCAGTTGTCTCTTAATAAAACTCATGTTGCTAGACTGGCGAAAGATCTGAAAGTCATCCACATACAAAGAGTGTTTCACACTAAATGGAAGACATTTAGCTATGCTATTAATTTTAATTAGGAACAGAGTCACACTCAAAATAGAATCTTGAGGAACACCTTCTTGTTGCATGAAAGGCCTAAATAAAGTGTTGCCAATCCTAACTTGGAATCTTCGATTCTCTAAGAAGTTTTTTATAAAAATCAGCAAATTACCCCGCAATCCGAATTCGTACAAATCACGGAGTATGCCGTATCGCCAACAGTGCTCATAGGTCTTCTCTATATCAAAAAACACAGACACTAAGTACTGTCGTCTGACAAACGCTTCGCGAATAGATGTTTCAAGGTTTACTAAGTTATCAGTGGTACTTCTGTTCCTACGAAAACCACTCTGATGTAATGAAAAGTATTCATTTTTCTCTAAGAGATACATCAGACGTCTGTTTACCATCCTCTCAAAGAGTTTACACAAGCAACTTGTCAGAGAGATTGATCTGTAATTAGAGGGATTCTTGTAGTCTTTACCTGGCTTGGGAATATGAATAATAATAGATAGTCTCCAAAAGTATGTTCTGTCCATATTCTATTAAACAGATTATAAGGTTACTAAGGGAATTGTCTGACAGATTTTTGGTCATGCTGTAGTGAATTTTATCTGGCCCTACAGCACTATTCCCTGAGCAAGAGATCACTGCATGTAGTTCTATTCTGCTGAATGGCACATTCACTCTTCATCTAATGAGGAATGTAAAGTTTAAATATTATTTTTCACTTTCAGCTTTATAAACCTGAAAATTCCTTGGATACATAATATTGCTGGATAGAAAGGAGAATGTTATACCCAGCATATCAGCAATAATCTGTATATCGCTGATTATTGTACCATTATTTTCTAGCATGGACAGAGAGTGAAAACCATATTTCCCATTAATTTTATGGATTTTACCCCAGATTACTTTTGAGCTAGTAGAAGATGTTATGCTAGAAACATACTTCCTCCAAGAATCCCTTTGGCTTTCTCTCCTTATTCTTCTGGCATTTGCCTTTGCTTTTTAAAAAGCTATCAAATTGTTAGCAGTGGGGTATCTTCTGAAAATCCCCCATGCTTTCTTTTGTTTTTTATGTGCTGCCTTGCAATTCTGATCCCACCATGGTTTCGGATGCTTTGGATATCTGGCTGATGTTTTTCCCATTGTTTTTTCAGCTGCCTAAATAATAGTGGTAGTGACAACATCAACTGCATCCTTGATATCAGCAGTATTGATCATTTCCTCAGTAATGTTAGCCAAAGAGGAGAATGCAGGCCAATCTGTCGTTTCCAGTTTCCAGTATTGTGGACGGGCTGTTTCAGTTTTCTCTGCCTTGATATTTTAGAAATATTCGGAAGTGGGCACTAAACAGTGGATTAGATCCAACCCCCCATGTATATGCTGAAAACAGGTTTGGACTTACTAAAGATAGATCAATGGCAGTGAATGTTCTTGTTGGAACATGGAAGTATGTCACTTCTCCAGTATTAAATAAATATAATTGCTGATTGCCTATGAATCTTTCTATGGCTCTGCCTTGGCGGTTGATGTCCAGACTGCCCCACATTGGATTATGGCCATCGAAATCACCCAGTAAAAGGAACGCAGTAAGCAACTGTTCAACCAAGGCATCCAATTCATCCTCGTTCACTCTGACATCTGGTGGCAAGTATATAGAACAAACTGTTACAGTTACTCCAATAGTAATTCTGACTGCCACAGCTTGCAAATCAGTGGTTATTGGTACTAGTAAGGATGAGATGTGATTTGAAACCAAAATAGCCACACCTCCACTGCCGCAGTTGTGGCTACCATCCTCATTACTGTAAAGATCAAATTATTTTTAAAAAGTTCTTTCTTCTGGTTTAAGATGGGTTTCCTGGATTGCCACACAGCGAGATGGTGTAGATAATGTCAAGTGTTTAATGTCAGAGAAGTTGTTGTGGAAACCACGACAGTTCCATTGGATTATTTTGTTATCCATTATGTGTTTGAGGCAACATTTTTTGTGAAAATATCTCTCTTTAATCTAATAAGGGATTTTTCTTTTGAAGGTAATGTTGGCTGTGTCACGTCCTTATTAGTCTCTTCATCAGAAATATCAGAGAACTCACTCATAGACTGAGTCTCCAATTTTTTAGATTTAGAGAGAGCTGCTTTCATTCTTTGTTTATTAAGTGGGTTCTTACTAGCTTTTTTGGAACCCATATTCCTAGTTATTACCAGTTTTAGGTAGAAGTGGTTTTGTCTTGTTATTCTCTTTTCCTGTTGCTTTGGTAGATGGTATCAGCAGACATTTTTGTGAGATCTAAACTATCACTGGGATTGATTAATAATTTAATTAAAAAGTTAAAATTTTGTCAAAAAATATTCTTTGATTTTGGTGAAAAAATTACGTTTTTCTAAACGAGGGAAACTGATAAAATTCACTTCCTGCAACAGAAGATGAAACATCCTTTTGTTTTCCCTTATCTACTAAAAATCTCAACACCGTGGGAATTGTCAACCCCTCAATAAATAGCCTTTTCCTCTGTTCACGTAAGAGAATCCAAAAAGATGATTGGAGAAAACTCATGAAAAATAGAAAGAGTTTTGCATGATTCGAGGAGTATGCCACGAAATTCCCTAGAAGGAAGACGTATTCCATATCTCCTGAAGGCCAATGCCCAGATTATACGCCCATGTTTCATTAAGTCAGTAGATAAAGAAGAAAATATATAAATACAGTAGATCCCCCTATAAGACGGTAGATACGTTCCGTTCTTTATGAATCAATTTTGTAGGAATCATAGTTTACGGACTACGGCTGTTTGAAAAATTTTCTTTCATAAAATTAATCAATTCTAGAGTAATTCGACTCAACATTTCCAAAATACGTATATTTTTTTGAAAATAATCCGTATAAACTACGTTATAAACAAAAAATTGTAGGATTACTTACCGAGTGTGTACCGTTCGACTACGCCCGTTGCTAAAGCTTGGTTTCGTCGCGGAACAGCGCATCAAACCGCGGCCGCGATTTCTGATATTATTTTTCTGCGAAAACTTCGTTGACCTTTGGAGACATCCTTAATATAAATAATTTTTATGGCCGTTAAATAAGAAATGTTTCTTTCACAAGAAATGTATAAAATTACAGTACTAAACAGACGATAGGTCGCCTAACTCGCCGTAGCGTGACGCTAGACGGCGAAAAATATATATTTAATTATAATAAAGTTACAATAAATTAAGTTAATATATAATTATATATACAGTACCTAATTTATATATAATTAATATATAATTATATGTACAGTACCTAATTTATATATAATTTATATAATACTGTCCAGACGATAGAAATCTCTCCGTAGCGTGGCGCTACGGACGGCGGGTAAGTAGTTCGGCTGCCCGATGACATTTTACGTATTATAGGAGTTATTTTTACCGTTGTTTACGGATAATGCCACAATTTTTATAGGAATCATAACTATAGGAAACGGTTTTATAGGGGGATCTACTGTATGTGCCATTCAAGACCTATTCAAAGAAGAATTATAGTATAAATTTAAAGGACAGAAAAAGATAAAGTTACCCCAAGGTAGTATGATTATGATAGAAATTGTGAGCTCTCTCTCTAAACAGTTTAATTAAAAAGTCTCGAAAAAGCTTTATTTGAATTTTCTGTTTGTATAATTTTGTTTTGTTTCATTAAATATTTGTTTATAATTGTTAAAAGAATGTCTCTTGAGTAGCTGAATCAAAACGAAGGGTTTATCTCCGTATCATCTCCACACGCGTGTTAATCCGCGTCTCACAAAATTGATTAACTAGTGTCGGAAATCCTGACAAAAGGAAGAGGGTGATTACACAATCATCTAACTCCACTAAAAATAACACTCTCCTAGAGAAAGTAGTGAGCCAATCTTGTAATTGTGTGCCATATGTGACATAGATCAACTGTCTATGCCCTTGGCCACTCACATTTTTCATGGCGAGTCAGATTCATTTGGTGAAACAGAAATGTCTGTCTGAACTCCACATGTCTTTGTGGATTTCAGAACAGCAGTAAATGTCTTCTGTTTCACTGGTGCATTTCGAGCAGCCATGCAACGTACCTCCTTGTAAGGTATATTATTCACCGTCTTCACCCGCTGAATTTCTTTTTCTCTCTGCAATGCAGTGCATTTTCAGGAGTAGCCAGGATGGGCATCTTTGCAGTTAACACAGCATGGAGAACTTGTGCATTCAGTACTCTGGTGGCCTTTTACTCCACATTGTGTACATAAACTTTTGCCTCAACAAGATGTTTGGGAATGTCCAAATTGCTGGCATTTGAAACATCGCAGTGAATTTGGAATATATGGGCGAACCAAACAGCGCAAATATCCTGTGGTGAGAAAAAATGGTAATGTCGATTTATTAAATGTGACAATTAGATGTTTTGTAGGAATTATCTTGCCATCTCGACGAATGGAGATGCATCGTACAGCAGTAATACCTTGATCTGAAAGGCCGATATGAATATCTGATTCTTCCTCAGACATCAGATCAATTTCAGAGATCACACCACGTGATGAGTTCAAACTTGAATGTGGTGTGATAGTGACTTGTATGTCTCCTAGAGACTTCATTTTCAAAAGTTTTTCTGACCGTTGAGGGGAGGCTGTTTCTATGAGTAGATCTCCTGACCGTTGAGGGGAGGCTGTTTCTATGAGTAAATCTCCTGACCTCAATTTTTGGATTTAAGGTGCCCAATGGTTGATTCAAATAGTTTCTGAATTAAAAAAAGAGAACGTTTAGACAAAGGTGTTTCTCCCATAGTATGAACAATAAGATAGGCTGGTTGATTGGGGGAACTGACATCTTTTGGTGGTATATTTGGTGTTTTAGATTTTAGAGAATGCATATTTATAGAAACATATTCAGCTCCTAATGACCCCACCCACCACAAGGCCCAACAAGGGGATGCCGTCACACGGGAGAATCCAATAGAGTCACACCAGGGTTTCCCAGGAGCTATACCCTCACAATGCAGTCAAGAAGAGCACATCTTATCTGACGTGTCCGCCCAGTCTGCATCGATCAGTTGACTCCAAGTCAAGGTCAAGAATGACTCAAACGGAGCCTGATTTGAGCCTCCCGTTTATCCGAAGCAAAGGCCAAAGCAGTGTGTTGGGGATGTCGTGTTGCCCCTCAACTACCAGGATTCCCCTTTCCAGCATACGGGACACCACACACAGCAAACACGTGGCTGGGCGTTCAGATCCCAGGGATGGTAAAGAGTTACTAAACCATCTCTTGGAGGTCCCCTCACCACAAACAGAAACCCACATCGATGGGCTTCAAAACACAGAATTTACGTTACAATTGGATGAAAGTATAGTTCGTGGTAATGAAGCAATATTACTGGCGTGTGTGTGATACATTAAAAATGACAAAATCATTGAGAAAATGTTATTTGCAAAATCTTTAACTACTGATACTAAAGGTTTGTCTATTTTTAATGTTGTGAAAACATTTCTTGATAAGAATAATGAACCAATTTGTAACATTCTTGCTGTGCTACTGATGGAGCCCCAGCAATGATAGGTAGACAGCATGGATGTATTATCTTATTGAAAGCAGAAAATTCTAAAATTTTCAGTATAGATTACATTTTACATCAACAACACTTAGTAGCCAAACGACTCAGTGATAGGTTGCATCAATCAATGAATTTGGTAATATCTTTAATTAATAAAATCAAAGCACATTCTTTAAATGAACGTTTGTTTTGAGAATTATGTCATGATGACAATGAAGAATATGAATGTTTGTTACTTCATACGAAGGTTAGATGGCTATCTAAGGGTAATTGTCTCAAAAGATTTTTTAATTTGTTTGATACTATCATTGAATTTCTACATACAATTAAATATGAAATCACATTTAATGTTGAAATATTACATAATGATGTTGCTTATTTATCAAACATATATGAAAAGTTTAACGAATTTTTGACAAAAAAGCAAGGCAACAATATCAATCTCATCAGAGTTAAGAGTTCCGTAACATCCTTCTTAAAGAAACTAACTCTCTAAAAAAATAATATGACTCATAGAGAATTTTCTCTATTTTCTTGTTTAAATACAATAAGTGCAAATAATATTAAAGATACTGATTTAGAAATATATTGCACACATATTGAAAATATAAAAAATGTTATGAATATTCGCTTTAAAGACGTATGACAGTTAATAATACCAAATTGGGTAATAGATCCTTTTAACGTGGATGTAAATACAATACCTTCCTCAATACAAGAAATTATGATTGATTTGCAAAATGATGTTTAAGCATAGATTTTGTATACACAGGATAATATTGAATCTGCACCAGTGTACAAACACTGTGCTTGATGGTGGATTGGATCCAGCATCCGAAGAGTAGATTCTCGGGCGGAGCCATAAACAATGCATCTGTAATCCAGCTTTGAGCGAACAACGGCCCTATAAATCCTGAGCATAGAACATTTGTCTGCTCCCCAGGATGAGCAGCATAGTACCTTTAAAAGGTTTAGAGATTTTAAACATCTACTTTTCAAGTTGCAAAAATGTGCTAAAAATGTCAGTTTATGGTCAAATAACACACCCAAAAATTAAGGCAAAATTTTTGAATATGTTATTTGACCATAAACTAACCATTAGTTCACCATTGGGATTTTGACCCCATTTAGGTAAATTTCCGGATCCAGGTGCAAACCATGCCTTTGACAAAAGTGAATGCACGAGGTCTTCTGCATGTTAAAAGTAAAACCATTGGTCTTGGACCAATCATATATGCGATTTAAGGAGGTTTGCAGTTGTCTCTCAATGAAACTCATGTTGCTAGACTGGCAGGAGATCTGAAAGTCATCCACATACAGAGAATGTTTTACACTTGAAGGAAGACACTTAGCTATGCTGTTAATTTTGATTAAGAACAGAGTGACACTCAAAATAAAACCTTGAGGAAAACCTTCTTGTGTGAAGAGCCTAGATAGTGTTGTTGCCCATCCTGACTTGGAATCTTCAATTCTGCATGAAGATTTTTATAAAAATTGGCAGATTACCCCGCAACCCGAATTCGTACAAATCACGGAGTATCCCGTATCGCCAACATCGATCATAGGCCTTCTTTATATCGAAAAAATACAGACACTAAGTGCTGTCATCTAACAAACGCTTCGCTTATACATGTTTCAAGGTTTACTAAGTTATCAGTGGTACTTCTGTTCCTATGAAATCCACTCTGATGTAATGAAAAGTATTCATTTTTCTCTAAGAGATACATCAGACGTCTGTTTACCATCCTCTCAGAGTTTACACAAGCAACTTGTCAGAGAGATTGGTCTGTAATTAGAGAAATACTTGAGATCTTTACCTGGCTTGGGAATGGGGATAATGATAGATAGTCTCCAAGAGTCAAGAAAATATGTTCTGTCCATATTCTGTTAAACAGATTCAGAAGATTAGAAAGGGAATTGTTTTACAGATTTTTAATCATGCTGTAGTGGATTTTATCCGGGCCTACAGAGGTATTCCCTGAACGAGAAATCACTGTATGTAGTTCTGTGCTGGTGAATGGCACATTATATTCCTCATTACATGAGGAGTGAAAGTTTAAATATTGTTTTTCACTTTAGGCTTTATAAGCTTGAAAATTCCTCTTAAACATTACATTGCTGGATGAAAAAGAAAACGTTTCACCCAACGTACCAGCAATATCCTGTATATCACTGACTATTGTGCCATTATTTTCCAGCATGGACAGAGAGTGAAAACCATATTTCCCATTAATTTTATGGATTTTATCCCAGACTGCTTTGGAGCTAGTGGAAGATGTTATGCTAGAGACATACTTCCTCCAAGAATCCCTTTGGCTTTGCCTTCTTATTTTTATGGCATTTGCCTTCGCTTTTTAAAAAGCTATCAAATTTCTAGCAGTGGGGTATCTTCTAAAAATTCCCCATGCTTTCTTTCGTGCTTTAAATGCTGCCTTGCAATTCTGATTCCACCATGGTTTCGGATGCTTTGGGTATCTTGTTGATGTCTTTCCCATTGTTTTTTCATCTGCCTGAATAATACACAAAGTGACAATTTCAACTGCATCATTGATATCAGCAATATTCACCATATCCTCAGTGACGTTGGCCATAGAAGAAAAAACAGGCCAATCGGCAGTTTCCAATTTCCAGCGTGATGGACGGGCTGTTTCACAGCTTTCTCTGCCTCGGTATTTTAGAAATATTGGGAAGTGGTCACTGGAAAGTGGATTAGATCAAACCTCCCATGAAAATGTTGAAAACAGATTCAGAGTGGCTAATGAGAGATCAATGGCAGTGAATGTTCTTGTTGGGGCATGGAAGTATGTCACTTCTCTAGTATTAAATAAATACATTTGCTGATTACCTATGAGTCATTGAATGGCTCTGCCTCGACGATTAATGTCGGGACTGCCCCACATAGGATTGTGGCCATTGAAATCACAAGTGAAAGGAATGGTGTTAACAGCTGTTCAACTAATGCATCCAGTTCATCTTCATTGACTCTGACATCTGGTGGCAAGTATATAGAACAAACTGTGACAGTTACTCCAATAGAAATTCTGACTGCCACAGCTTGCAGGTCTGTTGTTATTTGTACCGGCAAAGATGGGATGTGATTGGAAACCAGAATAGCCACACTGCCACTGCCACAGTTGTGGCTATCATCATCCTTGCAGTAGTCCAAATCCTTTTAAAGTAATTCCCTCTCCAGGTTTCAGATGTGTCCCCTGGAGTGACATGCAGAGAGATGAGGTAAATGATGTCAAGTGTTTAATGTCAGATAAGTTGTTGCGGAAACCACGACCGTTCCAATGGATTATTTTATAATCCATTATGTGTTTGAGGCAGCATTTTTAGCAAGGGTATCCCTCTTTAATTTCACAGGGGGTTTTTCTTTTGGAGGTGACGTTGGTTTTGTCACCTGTATATTAGTCTCTTCATCAGAGATATCAGAAAATTCACTCATAGAGTGAGCCTCTGATCTTTTACATTTAGAGAGAGCCACTTTCACTGTCTATTTTTTAGTGGGTTCTTGCTAGCCTTTTTAGAACCCAGGTTTCTGTTATTACCCCTGTTTTAGATAGGAGTGTTTTTGCTTTTGTACTCTCCTTTTCTGGTGTTTCTTGAAATGGGAGTATTAAGCATTTTGCATGGCGAGTCAGAGATTCATTTTGTGAAACAGAAATGTCTGTCTGAACTCCACATGCCTTTGTGGATTTCAAAACAGCAGCAAAAGTCTTCTGTCTCACTGGTGTGCTTGAAGTAACTGTGTGACGTGCCTCTGGGTAAGGTATGCTGTTCACAGTTTTTACTCATTGAATCTCTTTTTCTCTTTGCCATGCAGGGCTTTTGCGAGAGTAGGTAGGATGGGTATCTTTGCTGTTCACACAGCATGGGGTACTTTTACATTCAGTACTCTTGTCATCTTCATTTCCACACTGTACGCATGCTTTTTTCCCCTCTGCATTATGTTCACAAGTGTCCAATCCACTGGCATTTAAAGCAATGCAGAGGATTTGGAATATATGGGCGAACTGGGCAATGCAGATATCCTGCCATAACAGAAGATGGCAATGTCGATTTGTTAAATATCAATAGAAGATGTTTTGTTGGTATCAACTTGCCATCTCGACGAATGGAAATGCGTCAGACAGCAGTGATACCTTGATCTGAAAGACCAATCTAAATACCTGATTTGTCTTCAGACATCAGATCTATCACAGATATCGCCCCACATGATGAGTTTAGACTTCTGTGTGGGCTGACAGTGACTTCCATGTCTCCCAGTGTTTTTGTTGCCAATAGTTTTATTGGTTGTTGAGGTGAGGCTGTTTCTACCAGCAAATCCCCTGACCTCAATTTTTGTATCTTTTTCAGATGTCCGATGGTTGATTCAAATATTTTTTGAATAAGAAATGGAGAATATTTTGACATTGGTTTATCTCCAGTTGCATATATTATCAAGTAGGTTGCAGTGCTGGAATGTTGGTTGCTACTGGAGGTAACTTATCTCTGTTCAGTTGTTTTGAATTTTTGGAATCCATATTTAGATATAATAATTCAGCTCCTAGTGACCCCACCCATTATGGGGCCCTTACAAGGGGATGCTGTCACATGGAGTACTTCCATAGACCATCACACCAGGGTTTCCCAGGAGCTATACCCTCACAATGCAGTCAAGAAGAGTGCATCTTGTCTGACATGTTCGCCCGGTCTGCAACGATCAGTTGACTCCAGGCCAAGGTCAAGAATGACTCAACAACCAGTCGATTGACTCAAAGGGAGTCTGATTTGAGCCTCCCGTTTATCCAAAGCAGGGCCCAAAGAAGTGTGTTGGAAACGTTATGTTGCTCCTCAACTACCAGGATCTCCCTTTCCGGCATATGGGATACCACGCACGGCAAACACATGACTGGGCGTTCATATCCCAGGGATGGTAAAAATGAGTTACTAAACCATCTCTGGGAGGTCCCCTCACCACGGACAGGAACCCACATCGAGGGACAAAGTTTTAGCAATTGGTATTATATATTTCTCTATCTTTAAAAACAAGATTCTATGGTACTGTACTGTACATGATTCCTCTCTATATAGATACAAAAGATATCTAAAGATTAAATTAAAATAAGATTTTACATCAGGAATCAATTTTGAATACTATGTCTTATCATATTTAAATAGCTTAATACACAGATAACTGATACTAAACATGGTCGAATCTAAAAAGAAATGTAGAAAGTATAAATGTTGATTACCTGAAATTTGGTTTCATTCCATCATTGTCAGACAAATGATTGCCTATGTGCCTTTTATGCAACAAAGTTTTCAGCAATAATGCTATGAAACCATCCAAGCTAGAGGATCATTTGAGATGTCACCCTGATAAAACAGGCAAAGAATTTGAAATACTTTCAAATACTTAAAAGAAAAACTTCACAAGAGACCCACAATGGATAGTATGTTTGCTTTGACGTCAAACAAACAATGATGGTTTGATGGCATGTTACAATATCTCGCTACTTATAGCAAAATCTAGAAAACCACATACTATCAGGAAACAATTTTGCCAGCCATTGAAGGTTTTAAGAACTGTTCTACACAAACCTGCATATGATATAATAAAAAAAATTCCTTTGAGCAACAACACAGTTCGAAGACATATTGATGAAATGAGTTATGATATTGAAAGCTTGTGTAATTATCTGCAAATAACCCATTTCTCTATACAACTGGATGAGTCAACTTTACCTAGTAATGAAATATTATTATTGGAATATGTTCGTTTTGTTATGGAACAAAAATCCACAAAGAACTGCTTTTTGCAAGAACTTTGACAACAGACACTAAAGGCGAATCAATATGTAATGTTTTGAGAGATTATTTCATGGAAAAAGCAATACCTTTATCGGTTGGTTGGTTGATGTTTTTTGGCACAAGGGCCACATAGGCCAAGCTGTGCCATGATAAATGTTCAATTTGTATAATTAAATATATATATATATATATATATAATATAAAATNTTTTGTAAATTTTTTCAAACTTATAATTGAACTCTTATTTAAATGTCATTCCATAATTGAATATCCATCTAGGAATGGTTAAAAACATGATGCAGAACCCAGAAGAGGTTCAAAAACGTTTGTCTTTTTTGGTGTTTTTTTGTATCACACCATAATTTGGTTCCAAGTGCATCATTATCATTAGGATAGATTTGGTTGGTTGGTTAGTGTTTTATGGTGCAAGGGCCATATAGACTAAGCTGCACCATGGCAAATGATCAATTTGTATATAAAATAAGTATATACAACAATGAAAATAAACAAACAACAATATATATGAAAGTTAAAAGTAAATAAACAATTAAATCTATACATATTAGTGACTTTTAGAAAGTCTAGTAGTTTGACAAGATTTGGCCATTGGTCCAAAACTCCTGTTAGACTTGCATTTCCAAAATAATGTCTACGCCTCATCTTGAAGGCAGAGTAGTTGCACAGTATGTGTTTTACACTTAGAAAGCAGTTGCAATACTGGCTGGTCATCACCCTTCAGAAGGTATTGATGAGTCAGTCAAGTATGTCCAATTCTGAAACAAGTAAGAATGACCTCAGATCTCCTATCATACTGCTTATTATGTGTCCAATTTTCTATCAAAGGTTTGATCTCATTTAGTTTGTTGTAGACTTGTCTGTTCCACATGCCTTGCCATCTCCCTACTAGTTGCTTTTTAACAACTAGCTTCAAGTCACTTCCTTCAATAGACATTGCATGCTCTAAAGGACTTGCTGACTTTGCAGCTGTGTCAGCTTCTTCATTCCCTCTTATACCCATGTGGCCTGCAACCCAACAAAATTTTACAGAAAAATTACTCATGGTAAGATGGCAAAACAGTTTACTGATTTTAATCACTATAAAGTGAGAACTAGGTTCACATGAGATAAAAGCTTAACCCCTTAACGCCCATTGATGAGATAACTCGTCAAGCGTGAGTCATGCGGTATGCCCGTTGACGAGATAACTCGTCCAATTTTCAAAATTCGTTCCTGTTCTGCCTATGGACGAGATAACTCGGGCAAAGCTTATTTTACTTTCTATTAAATGTTGTTTATTACACATCAGAAAATTTTAAAATTATACACCCAATAAAAGTTTAAATTTTGGACCATTTTTTCGGTCCCCACCTATTGATAGTGTATACATGATCGAAAATTTTGCGATGTATTTGAATGTTTACGGTAACTGATGCACATCTGTCTAGAAATCGGTTTTCCCCTGCGATTTGTATGAGAATATCCCGCTAATGGCTATAAACAGCTTTTCTCAAAGACATTGCGCTAACAACACCGAACAGCGGTGCGTGTCACATGATCCGTCGCGATTTTTTTTTATTTGAAAGAGAATTCGTTTTTAAATAATATGCATTAAAGGAAATTAAGTTATATGTTAAATTTTTTTAGAAATTTAATTCAGAAATTGGTGTATTAAATGTTTTTTTAATTTTATGTGGGGAGTTTTTCCTGTAAAACACAAAAAAACAATGTTAGGTTAATGATGTTTACATTAGCATATAATATAGGTAATAACAAGAAAATAAAAAAAAATTATCAGAAAATAACGTAATACAATCGAGTATTTGCAGTAACTAGTTCAGACGTGTGTAGAAAACCTACTTCCCCTCAGGCTGTTGTTGAGAACAACCCGCGAAAGCTTACAATCAGCTGTTTTCAAGGTCGTCCAGATGTTTATTTGTACTGAAGCTTGTATCGAGTGTCTCTTTGCCAGTATTGTGTTACATAAAAAATAATAAGTTTCTAAATAATACATTATAAAATAAATGAAGATTTATACTGAAATTTTCTATAAATTTATTTTATAAAATGGTATATTATAAATTATTTTGATTTTTAGTGGGAGCTTATTGTAAAGCTTTTTATGTCAACATATAAGGCTAGAAACTATTATAGAATAAGTATTATTGTGATATAAAGAATTTTTTGTATTTGTGTAAAGATATTCATATAAATAAGCTTTTATAATAAAAGTTCTTTGACACTCCTGCATGTAATTGTCAAATCTTAGAAGAAAAAATAAAATAACAGGATTGTCTAGAGTAATTTTTTCTTATGTTTATATATTGATTGTTTCGTACAGATTGTTGAATATATTCTTGCAGTTACTATTTTTTATTTTATTTTTATCTAAAATCATTTGATCTAATTTTATCTATAAAACACAAATTTACAATAATATTTACATGTATTATTGGAAATTTGTGTTATTTGAATTATTGTAAATTTATTTTCGAAAAAGCCATAGAATAAAAATAAATCAATAGGTTTTATTTGCAGATTTTATAATGTAAAGTAATTTGTTGTCTTCTGTACTAAACGAACTGCACTTTTCTAGAGCCTCAGGGTGTAAAATGTCTTTGTTTACAATATATTATTTTTCTCTTCGTAAGAAACTCTAGGGGGTAGTGTGGGTCGAGCAATGTGGAACAAATAAAATCTTTTTCTGATAATAAGGTAATGAAAAATGTTAATATACAGGATTTTTATAAAAAACTCTGCATTCTTCTATCAAAAACACGATATTTTGCAGGAAAAGCACTTTTAGGAATGCAAGTATTTTTTCAAATGTGGTATCTCCTTTCAAATTCGCGCTACATTCACTCTGTTTTTTGTTTTCTAGCAAAGTCATATTACAGTTTACTGTAGTTTTGTATTTTGTTTATCACGAATTTGAAATTATAATAAAATTTGAAATTTCCGAACAAAACAGAAAATAATATATTTATTTATATAAATTCGCTAAAAATATCGTAGATTTATTAGTCACACACATCCTTTGTTCGAAAACAAAACAAACCACAGCCTTTTAGCTACAGCAAGTAAGAAGATATTGCCATTATTCACACTACTTCTCTAATTACTCTCCCAGCAGGGAGTGGATGAGTCATCTGAGGGTCGAAGTCCACACAAGTTTTCTTAGCGATAATGTATAAGAAACATTATTTTTATATTATTTCGACGATTTTTACAATAATTGACTATACTACGCAATTTCGCATGCAATTCTTTACATATTTTCTCATATTATGTAACAGCAAGGGGAAGGGTTCACTTTCCCAAATAACTTATAACTTCACAGTTCTAAAATAATGTTTACTAACCTAAATACTAAGAATAAATTTGTGAACCCCCAGGGAAGTAGGGGACGGTCTCACTTGTCAAGATGCTATGTTACGATAGTCATCCCTAGTGTCGGGACTTCTGCTCTATGTCGGTCGAGTGGAGCGAGAGTAATCGGGATCGACGATAAGGCCTAGACCGTATACGAGTAAAGGAATATACCATTTACAAATAAAACAAGAATTTCTTCAAATAGACAAGATTGACAAAAACTACAAACACTAATCTCGACGCTAAAACGCCTAAGAGCTAAAGAGAGAGAGAGTTTACACGGATTTTCATATCTCTTTGTAGGTTTCCATGACGATTCGAGTTCAATAATATCACATACATCCTATAAATGAGTTTTTAGGGTAATCCCAATTGGCACAATTATAAAAGTTCGCGACTAATCAGCTACAAACATATACAAACGATCATAAATAATTATGTAAAGTTTCTTTTTCCCGTCTTTCAATGTTCGTCGTTTGCACGTGGTCCTTCCTTCTTGACCTTCTAGAAGCCTGTCACAAAAGTATTCGATGTTGGAGGTTCGGAATTTATGGCGGGTTCGGAGTTCAACTCGACGATATCCGATGTCGTCACGTGATCGGTTGTTATAGGAGATAAAGGTTATAGGTGTTCCCGGGACTAAAATAAATGACGACATTTGGATAAGTATAAACTTTTGTGCAAGTCGAGCTGCAGGCTGTAGGAGAACAATAGAATGTTGATAGTTATGAAAGGAGGGCTTCAAATGTTTTCGACTAAGATCGTTTTTTTCAATCCGTTATATAGCAGAAGAAAAAATAATTACATTTTTAGAATAATAAATTCCAGATTTCACAAATTAACTAATTAGAGCTAAAAATGCTATAGAAAGAAGCAATTTTATAGGGATTGTTTTCAATTCTAAAGATTGTTTACTCACCTAAATACTGTCTGAGAACAATAAATTAGCTAATTAGCAATTGTTTACATATTTCAAAAATATGTTTACTCACCTAAATACTGTCGATGAATGATAAATTAGCTAATTAGAGCTAAAAAATGACAGAAACAAGCAATTTTATAACGATTGTTTACATATTATTTAGTGGGATGGCACTTAGCGGAAACTTGACCTCTACTGTTTTCACAAGTGGCTGATTCGTTGATCTAATATCAACATAGACAGAAAGTAACCAACTACAGTATAACAGAAGTTGACTATCAATTTTATCAGCCAATAATCTGCCTTCTCACCTCTAATTACTTTACACTGGGAGAGAACAGTATTTCGCGAAATATTTATGGCCCGGAGGTGGTGACAAAACATTTATTGGTTGATACAGTCAAAAGACATACAAGAAAGCAAATCAAAGCTTAGATCACTACAGACTGGATTACAGTTTTTACTAAACTCCTCCTTCCCATGTTATATCTATGGAACACCCTTCTTTTGTTTATTGGATAAAACAAACCTTTGCTCACATGCCTGTTGAGCTGTAATTGGTNAGGCGGGACTTTTCGCGGCAATTTTTCCTTTCACAAGTCTGTGATTAGTTACAGTAATGTCAACAAAGACAGAAGATACCCAATAAAAGTTTAGAAGGAGTTTCCCTTCGATTGTTTTCAACCAACCGTGTGGGTTTACTGTAAATAATAGGGGAGTGAGTGTATTATCCGAAATATTTATGGCCCGGGGGTGGTAAAAAAACCCTTATTGGCTTAAGAAAAGTCAATCGACCTACAGAAGAGCGAATCGAAGCTGCGATCGCTGGAAAAGTTGAATATAATGCAAAATAATCAAATTTTTTCATTATTTCTTTACATTTGAAATTTTCGAAAAGTAGTGAAAATGAAAATGTTACATGTATATGTTTTAGATCAAAAAAGGAAAACAGCACCTTTGTAAACACACGTGAATGATTTTACCATTTATTTACATATTCTTTATAAAAGACAGACATACAAAAATGAGAATTTATAGATGTACAAGTGTTTAAAATTTCAGCTCAAAAACAAACCTGAAATAAAAACAAAATATTGAAAGATAATAATTTATAGTAAAAAAAATGCACGCGATGGACTCGATGGACGATACTGATTATCACGAGCGTGTTTTTTATCCAAATTTTTTCTACCTGACGTTTGTGAAACACTGGCACTTTACGACTTTTTTTGCGAGTAAACTCGGCACGCACTGAATATGTTATTTTTTGCATTTTTCGCAGTTCCAAAAAATTAGAAAACCTGAATATGTTGAAATGTTTTGAAAAATTTCGGAAAAAATGCTGCTAAAAAAACTTTCACCGGGCGTCTCACACACCATGCGATTTGGGAAATGATTTATTTTTCTTATTTCTACTTTCCATTGACAAACTTTTCTCCTATTGTTAGAGTCAAGTTTTCCGTTTTATCCTAGCAAGCAAGTTGATAATTCTAAAAAAACTTTCACCGGGCGTCTCACACACCATGCGATTTGGGAAATGATTTATTTTTCTTATTTCTACTTTCCATTGACAAACTTTTCTCCTATTGTTAGAGTCAAGTTTTCCGTTTTATCCTAGCAAGCAAGTTGATAATTCTATTTATTCTGGAGAATATTCTGTAATTTTAGCGTATAACAAAACAATAAGACAGTTGTTAGAATATATTTCTTATTTTTAGACTTCATTGACAGTTTTTACTGTTCGATTGAATCATCAAACCTTATCCTAGCAAGTAAGTTGATAATTTTATTTATTCTGGAGAATATTCTGTAATTTTTAGCGTATAACAAAACAATAAGACAGTTTTTAGAATATATTCCTTATTTTTAGAATGTCTGATAGTGAGGACAGCTATATGGCGATCTCTGAGAGTGGATCAGAGTCCTACATCCCTTCCATCGACGACTCTAGCAGCTCGGACGACTCGGGAAGAGATGCTGCTAGGTCGTGGTGTGCTGCTGACACCAGTACATTTCCTAATCCTCCTCCACGGTTTCCATTCACTGGAACTCCTGGGTGTCGGTTTTCTAAAATTCACATAACTGAACCTTTAGATTACTTTAATTTATATTTCGATAACGAATTAATGAACGAAATCACTACTGAAACGAATAGATACGCCCTATCAAAACCGCAGACATCCAGGAGCCAGTGGAATCCTGCTTCCGTGGAGGAAATGTTTATGTTTTTGAGTGTTATCTTACTGCAAGGAATAATTCATAAACCGGATGAGAGAATGTATTGGACCACGAACGAAACACTTGCGACTCCAATTTTTCGAAGAATAATGGCAAGAAATCGTTTTTTGGAAATAAAACAAAATTTGCATTTTAGTAATAATGAAAATTATAATCCACGAACTCATCCAAACCCTAAACTAAATAAAATTTGGCCAATAGTTCAAAATTTATGTTCAAAATTTTCGCGTCTGTATGTCCCAGAAAGGGATATAGTGGTGGATGAGAGTTTGATGCTGTTCAAAGGACGTCTTTCGTGGAGACAATACATGCCTCTCAAACGGTCTCGTTTCGGTGTGAAATTCTACATGTTATGCGAGTCCGTATCTGGCTACTTATATAATTTCATAATTTATACCGGAAAAGATACAGTTTTCAATCAAAAATATAAAGATATGCCTATTACATCAAGAATTGTCTTATCATTAGCGGACTCGTTGTTAGGCAAGGGCTATTGTCTAACAACAGATAATTTTTATTCTTCCCCACATTTAGCTGATTATCTGGTTACGGTCCAAACAGATTTCTATGGAACTGTGAGGACGACCAGACAACAGATCCCAGCTGAGGTTAGAAATAAAAAATTGAAAAAGGGAGAAACAGTGGCGATGCAGAGGGGTAAAGTGATGGCTTTGAAGTGGCAAGACAAAAGAGCCGTCACTTTACTCTCTACGGTCCACAATCCATCAATGGTAAGAAAACAAACTCATGCCGGTAAAATAGTTGTAAAGCCACAGGTTGTTGTCGACTATAACGACACAATGGGAGGTGTTGATGTATTAGATCAGCATCTTCGAGATTATCCAGTGGCGAGAAAAAGAGGGAAGAAATTTTACAAAAAAGTATTTTTCCATCTATTAGATATTTGTACTTTTAATGCTTTTGTTTTACATGAAAAAAATGGTGGCGTACTAAGTCATCTAGACTTTAGAATTAACATTATTGAAACAATTATAGAAAAGTATCACACCGAAACGAGGGTTACAAAACATGGTCAGCCGAGAACTTCAGGTCCGAGAATTCCAGGTCCACTTAGACTTACGGAAAGACATTTCCCGGACCTTCTTTCGGAGACCGACAAAAAAAAGGCTCCCACTAGACGCTGTGCCGTATGCAAAACTAAGCATGACGGTGCAGGCAAAAGAATAAGAAAGGAAACGCGATATTTTTGCAAAGATTGCGATGTGCCATTGTGTGCAGCACCCTGTTTCCGAATATATCATACAATGGAAAAATTTTAAAAAAGTTATTCTTATTTTTTTACATAAGAATTTCACGTACAAATTTTAGATTAATATTTAATCGTTATGTTAAAATAGTTTTTGCTCCCTTTCTTATTTTTAACTGTAAATAATTTATAAATATTTTTATTAATAATGTAATTTTAAATGTACGTAAGTACATTTAATTTTTATTCACTTTTTTATAGTATTTATTTATGTGATAATTTTTTACTTTATATCAGATTATTATATTTCAATAGTATAAATAATATTGTATTTTATGATTGTAATCATTTTATAAATGTTTTTGAATCAATAAATTTATTTTCATTTTATGTTTTGTCATGTTTTTCTTTTTGTATTATTTTTAAAGGTAACCGACGAATGGCAGCTTTCCTGCACGCTAGCGAAGCACGAGGAAAAGCCACCATCGCAGGCTGCAGGTAGCCCCTGTAAAGTTGGCTATCCAGAGGAAAAGCTGCCATTTAGGAACCAATTTTTGCGAAATTTAAAAAATCGAAAAAACCACTTTTTTCAATTCAAATGAAGAATTTTTTTACGTAATAATAATGAATAAGTTTTCAAGAAGCCCCCTATTTTATTTAAACGGTCGTAAAGGGGTTAAAGTGCACTCACTGAGTCAGTATAAATCACACAGCAACAATGACCTTTTCTGATTACATACTTTAAGGCTAGGTGAATAGCCTGCAGCTCTGCAGTAAAAATGGAAGAATTCAGTGAGATTTGTTCTGACAGTGATTGATTGATTGTAGTTTTTCTTGTTTATCCCATTTGTTTTAAATACTTTTGTGAGCCCGAGGGTTACAGGGCGTAAATTTTTGAGTTTAACATATTTTTACATTAGAGGATGAAAAAATTTTTATCACACGTTATAACGGAAGTAGATCGGATGTCGAATCTTACACATCGTCCGTTTGTTACGTGCACATGCTAATTAGTCAGCATAACGAGTGAACGACCTGTTGGCTCAGTGCCAACGACGATCGTATAAAAACAATCGTTACAGGGAGTTCCGGGCGATCGTCCCCTCAGTGTGACCGTCCCTCCGAGCGATCATCTGGAAGGTCTGAATACAGTGTCTCCCGTCCCGATCCTGTCCAAGGAGAAGCCAGTAGAAGATATAAGCCTGTGACAGACAGCCAGCTTCCATAGTCCAGGATGACCGTCGCATACCGTCCTCCAACATAAGGTATAATTGACCGCCAAAATAACTCTCTCACTCTAGAGCCTTTGTAAACTCTCTCACGAGGCATAGTGAATAGTTAGAGCGATTATAGATATATTTGTATTTCCGCATCTAGGCAATAATCAGTAACTTGTAAATTATTTTAGTTATAGAATAAACATTTATTTTGTTATTTGTTAAACCTGTCCCCTGTCTATCCCAGGAAACCTGTCGACTTACCGACGCACTCCCCACTCGATTTGCCCTCCTAGCCATCCGAACGACTCCGAGATCGGGCTTTACCAGCCTGTGCAGATTAAGTGGTCAGTACCAGATTAACCCATGACCCACTGCATATCTCACACTTTGTTACATCAGCAGTTGCTTTTAAACATCATTTCAGGTAATCTTATTTTTTTGTGAGTTTTACACATGTTAAATTTCTCTCCTGTCATTACCTATGTGTGTAACAATGATTTGTGTATTTTTGTATTTGTATTTGTATTTGTATTGAGTATTTTTGTACTTTTGTATTTGTACTTTTGTATTTGTACTTTTGTATTTGTATTTGTATTGAGTAGCAACGCTTCGTGTCATATAACCATTGTATTATTTTTTATAATAAATAAATGGCCATGACGTGGCGTCTTTTATCAAGCCCGCCATTTTTTGGTTCAATATGACTTGAAACAGATCAAAGTAGTCGTGTATGATTTTTTAAACTTGTAAGGTATCCTACTCGCTATCTGTGAACACTTGCAGCAGTGATATATTTAACAACACACATGCTTTGACTATGTGGACCATAACAAATTGTGGACTGCTCTACATAATTTTGGTGTTCCAGATTATTTAATTTCTCTTATTAAATCATTATATAACAACCAAAAAGCAACAGTATGTACCTTGTATGGAGACATGGACTGGAAAATGAGTAAGGCAAGGTTGTACTCTGTTGCCTTGCCTGTTTAACTTATGTGTCAAGATGATTATGTGGAAACTTGATTTGGATTCAACTGGCATTGGAGTGAAAGTGGGTATTCATACCATCAACAATTTCAGATATGCAGATGGTACAACACTACTGGCTGAGAACAAGAGAGACCTGAAGTATCTGATTATCAGGATGAAAGAGGAACGTGAAAAAGCAGGACTGCACTCAACATCACAAAAACTAAGATTATGACTACAGCCCTCACGGAAAGATTCACATTAAGATCAGCAATACAGTGCTCAAAACTGTTCAAGACTTCATATTTCTTGGCACTAAAATTAACAGAAATGAAGGTTTCACCGTTGAAATTAAATATCAGATAGCAATGGGCATGCAACTATGGTGGCAAGACATAAATAAGCCAGTGATTTTTAACTGGTGTTCCTCAGAACATTAGAGTTCCACAAACTTGTTACAAGTGTTCTACAAAATTATGAAAGAGGCATACTGTCTATAACTGTGATTAAACAAACTTTAGCATAAATTTGCAGTTCTCAATGCAAATAAGATGCAACTTTTGGAGTAAACTATCCTTGCATAGACAAGAAACTCAAATATTATATTTAATCAATGCAAATATTTTCCTAGTTTCAAAAACATCACCGGCTACATTAAAACCTAGACCAAGTTGTAAATATGCTAAATTCCATCAAGTCAAGATCATTAAAAACACTTCTTTTTAAAATATCTGAACATCTATGGAAGCTCAGTACAAATCTTTGCTTTTGCACACTAAAGTAAGATAATAAAGTAAGATAATAAAGTAAGATCGAGGTAAAGCAATTTGCCCACTTTTAAAACTTCAGAATGAATTGTTGGTCTTTTTTTCAAAATGAAGGCACAAATGCTTTTATAAAATGTCTTAAAAATGATATTTGGTGTACTTAAATACTTGGATAGCATTAAAACAAATGTCAGCATTTCAGAAAAGTATCTCTGCAAAAATCTCATATCAGAAAAAAATACAATAGACATGTTTCCTTCACTTCATAATAAAAATGTCAAGGGAATTATTTCCATTATAACAGAACATTTAACACAAAGAAGGAAAGATACAAAAAAATTGTATCTTTCCTTAATTGTAAAAACCTTAAATGTAGAAAATTATGATCAAATACAAAATCAATTCAGTGCAGTTAGTACAGCCAGTTGTGAATTTTCCATTCGAGAAGACCTTGTCAATAGATGGTAAATTAAAAATAAAATTCTCAGAAATAACTCTTGAAGAATTTGGATTTTTGTCAATCCAATAACCAAATCTCTTCACAAGGCATTAAAAATTTTTATAATTGTTGTTCAATAAAATTTTTTGTAAATTTTAGAAATTTACAAAAAATTTCAGAAATATCACCAATCCAATTGTTTTAATCTTTATTGAACAACAATTATAGTATTTTATGAATCAAAGAATGGAAAGAGAAGATTTGCAGCAACAGATACAAAGATTGACAATAGATGTAAATTACTTCAAGTGTTTTTTGAGAGAAGAACACACACCTGTAACCCTCTGTTTGCCAACATCCATACATTCAAGCATTCGACTAAGTGACATGCGGAAAATAGAAAGATTGATTATCAAGTCAGCAATTAAAATAAAATATAAAAAAATATTTTTATTATGTAAAAAACTAAGGCAAATGAAGAGAACTAATGGAAATAATGTAGTCATAAATCATAATCTAGATCCCTATTTATCAAATAAAAATATTGGTTAATGTTACCCTAGGTATCGAGATGGCGTCGTTTCCGATAATCTTGTATCGGGGTAACGAGTGACGCTTGCAATAGAGGGCGCTGAATTTTAACGCAGCGGGATATGCAAATTAATTCCGCTAAACGGACAATGGGCGTGTGTGCGTGCGAAAGTTCGATTTGTGTGACAACAAAGACAAAGAACAAGGTGGTCGGTTTGTTACAAAAATTTGTTTTTATTACGTTTAAATCGAAGGCTTTTTTCTTTTTGTTTTTTTTCCCTCGTTGTTTTTCTTCTGAATGAGTGATTTGGACGTTACCTCCGGAGAGAGTTTTGGCAGGGACGTACTACCTCCCGGGACTTTTTCTGTCTTCTCGAAAGTGACTATTCCGAATTAGGTCTGGATCCCGGAATCAACAAAGGGTTCGAAAATTTGCGGTGAAACTAGGATTACGGCACATTGCCGACAAGTGTGGTCGAAATGTCGAAACCTTGCACAAAGTCGTTTATCGCGACGATAGGAAATCCTGTGCAACGAGATGTCAAAAATGCTGTTTTGACGGACGAATGGAAGCTGTACAACCACATAGACGACCTGGAAGGCATAGAAATCGTCCGCGAGACGATTAATCATTCAAAGAGTTTTGCGAACCCAAAAACAGGGGTTCACACCCAAAACATAGAGAGATTGCGGGGAAACTCGAAAAAGGAGAAAAACCTACCGAAACGTTACACGGAAGACCTATCGGATTCATACACGTACAGTTTCGTGTATAAAAAATACCACAATCGGTCCTCGAAACAACCAAGCAAACGTTTCTACATTTTTGCACAACATTTAAGAGTAACATATATCCCGGATCCGGAAGATTACCATTATGGGAAGAGCCCGAGACCGTGCCCGCCGCTCCCGTTAATAAAAGTAAGAAGAAAGAGAAAACACAGAGGAACAAACAGGGAAAAAAAGGAAAAACAAGACATCACGCAAAAAGTAGGAAAAAAACAGAGAGAGAGAAAGAGAGAAGCATGCAAACGTAAGTAAAAAAAATATATATATATATATGTGTATGTGTGTGTTTTAGTAATAAGAAATAATTACGAATTATTATTATTATTATTTCGTAATTCGATTTGTTTCACTTTTGGAGGGCGGAGCTGCCGCCGAGTTCGCAAACAAGATGGCAACCGGAAGCACTGACCGACGCCATGTTCGATACCTAGGGTAACATAAACCAAAATATTAAATTAAATAGTAAATTCGATTATCTTACCAAACTAGAAAAACAAGAATGGTTAAGTAAACTGATAGTTAACCATACTGATGTGGAGATACCACATGATTTTGAAAGACTCCTGTCTTGGCGATATAATATGAATCTTCCATTGTGCTAAAACCTATCCGATAGTGGCTGAAATTAAAAATGCTATCCAAAAAATATCTGGAACTAATGAAGAAAAAGCAATGTTACTGTCCAACATATGTAAAGATTTGGAAAAATATAAAGGTAGAAATGGCTATATATTAGATAAAAAAGCAATTAAAATAACTAAGAAAACCAAAAGATTAATTAACTTTTCTGACAAAAATAAACTTTCTATAGTCAAGGTAGATAAATCGCACCAATTAGTCATAATTACGAAAGAAGAATTACAGTAAAAGAAAAATGAAATAGCCTCATCTGATGAATATGAACAGTTAGCAACAGACCCATTGAAAGAAATGCAAAACAGCCTTACAAAATTAATGAGCAAATATAAAAAGGAATTTTCAAGTCAGCAGGTAAAAAATATATATTAGATTTCAATAACATAAGACAACTAAAATTAAATTTAAGAGTTAAGACTCATAAACCAGGTAATACATGTAACCTTTAGTAGATTTTAAAAAAGCACTTTTATATAACTTAGAATGTCTTTTAAAAAATTATTTACAGATAATTGATAAATCAGCTTACAATATAAACAATAAAGATGAATTAACGGACTGCTGAAAGGTAAAATTAAACAAAGTCATTGTCTTATGAGCCTTGATATTAAATCTATGTATCCATGCATAACATTGGAAATGATAAAAGAAACTATCAACAAATGTAAAATACCAGAATATATATTAATTTTTATAGAATTCATATTCAAAAATAATTACTTTAAAATTTAAGCAGATTTCTATCATCAAAAAAATGGAATATCTATGGGATCAGTTGTTGGACCCAAATTAGCTGATATCTGTATGAAACCAATTGATGAAAACATATCACAAGTTCCAGGTATAGAGTTTTATGCACATTATGTAGATGATATATTGATTATATTTGACACACATAATTACACCCATGAAATTGAAGATTATGCAAATAAATTGAACAATAATCTAAAGTTCACCAGTGAAGTAGAACAGAATCAAGAAATTAATTTTTTGGATGTCACTATAAAACGAGAGAAAACGCAATTGATGTTTCGTAAGTATGAAAAATTGTGTAATACAGGGAAAATGGTTAATTATAAATCATATTGTCCTACAGATACTAAGAAAAATGTCTTCATTATGGAACTGAGGAAAATATTAAATAGAACATCTCTACAAGAACACATACATAAAGAAATAAAACAACTATTTAAAAAGTATTTATTAAATGATTATCCAAAAAGTAAACGCTGTAAGTGGTATAATTCCTTTAAATTATAGATATAATGTAAAAACCATATAAATAGTAATGTTTATGTAAAATTTGCTTATATATATTATCTTTATGAACAATATAAACCAGTTTTTAAGAAGTTTTCTGTGTGTAGTGGCCAAGCAAAAAAATAAATTGTCGAATGTGGTTAGTGTTATAAACATCAAAAAACAAAACATGATAAAAAATCAACTCGAAATTGTAATAGTGGTTTATAAACTGTCATGTACTTGTTTACGAGCGAAGTCCTACGTTGGAGAGACAGGAAGAAAGCTTGAGACATGCCTAAAAGAACATGAGGCTGCAATTCGTCTAAAAAGACAGGAGTCACCTTGGTACCCACACTGCAGTAATTATCATTGTAAAATTAAAAGTGTGAGATTTTATAATTAATTAAAAATTTAATCGAAATAGTAAAATTTTAGACAAAAATATTCAATGATTTTGATGGGAAAATTATATTTGCTAAAACAAAGGAAACTGGTAAAAGTCACTTCCTTCAATGGAAATAGAACATCCTTTTTGTTTTCCCATATCTCCTAAAATTTTAGTCACCCTGGGAACTGTCAACCCCTCAGTAAAATCTCCTTTTTCCTGTTCACGTGAAAAAATACGAGGTGGTGATTGGTGAAAATTCATCAGAAACAGAAAGAATTTGGTATCATTCGGGGAGTATGCCAGGAGACCCAAAGAGGACAGACGTATACCACATCATCTCCCTACGGCCAACGCCATAACAGATTTCCGAAGTCTCCTAAATGAATTATTAAGTTGGTAAATACAGTGAAGAAAAAGGTTTATTTATGTGCCATTAAAGAACATAAGAAAGAACATTCATCAAGAAACAGATCTCAAGAAGATAAAAGACTCATGATTTGAGGTAGTATGATTTTTACAGAAATTGTGAGCTCTCTCTCTCTCAATCAATAGCTTTATTTGAAGGTACTTTGTATAAACTCCTTTTATTTGTTTATTAAATATTTGTTTTTTTTTTTTAATTGTTAAAGAAATGTCTTTCACGTTATCTGAATCAAACATATTTCATCATCTCCTTCACGACTCGATACGTGTGTTAATCTGCAGGTTATAGATCTGATTAACTGGTGTCATTATCTTGACGTTGAATAGAGACTCTATAGTCTATATCCTATTTACTTATAACAAGCCCTCCTAGAAAAAGCTTAGTGAGCCAATCTAAACGATTGTGTGCCCTTAAGTGAGATAGATCAATTCTATGCCCTTGGCTTCTCACAACAGGAATAATGTAAAAATATTGTATAAAGTAGAAAACTGTTTTAAAAGAAGGATAATAGAACATTTTTGTATTGCTGAATATGTAAATTTGATAAACTAGAATTGTCGGTATGAATGTGGATGCATGCTAGGAAGTTACCAGTATAAAGTGAATGGATTGGTTATTGTCCAATTGTCCACTGATGAGGCTTTAACAGCAAAATGTATTTGGAAGTTTTGAATCTAATAAACAAGTTTTTTGTTTTGGTTGAAGTATAGTATATTTTTTGTTAATCATGCTTGCTTTGTTTATTTATGCTTGTTTATTTATTTTGTTTATTTTTGCTTGCTAGTATAATTCGCTCAAAATCAGTTATAAAAGAGTAGTTTTTACTCATACTTTTAATCTGAGAATAATTTTTATTTTTAGAATTTACAAAAACTTTTTAAAATTTTTAGTTTTCAACATAATATTTATGCAAACTCAAATCTCACATTCACCGATATAAAAACTGAAAAAATGAGAAAGATTTACTAATATAGATGAAGAAATGAGAATAGCTATATCACACATTAGACATGATTCTGCAAAGGCCGACAAGCTCATGTATTGCATTATAATTGATTTAAAAAAACATTTTTTAAATCTATTATAATGCATTTTGCATTTTTATAAGAGACTTACTTTAGTTTACAGTTTTTACAAATACAGTGGGTGATTGGTTAATGAACAGTTCAGTTAACGAATAAATCCGATAACAAACACTTTCGCGAAAGATTTTTATGTTTGGACAATGAACACCTCACAGAACAAACACAAGAAGTGACGTAAACTAATGAATACCGATTGGTCTTATCCTTGTCTTCAGGCAACAATTTAAAACTTTTTGGAGTGTGGGAGACATCGATGCTCAACCCTGTATATACTGATCAGATAGTATTCCTCTGAACTTTGAAACTGTCCCTTGTAATTCCGGCGTTTTATTTTTTTGACAGAAACAATTCTTTTGTAGTATTCATAAGACTGTCGGGCAGGCACTCGTTAAGTTTTGTGTCAGTTTTTATTTTCGAAAGGTGAGAGTATAAAAGCAAAGGTAGAGACTGGGCAGAAGATGCCTAATGTTGCTGGGCAGTATGGCATAAACAGGTCTACAGTAGACCATAGTTCAATCTTATCTAAGAAAGATACTGTGTAATGAAGAAGACTCAAGCAGCTTAAGGAATAACAAAAACTACATCTGAGAAATAAAGAACATTGAAGAGATAATGGAACCTGAAACTGATGTGACGACAGAACACCAAGAACTTTTGAATGAAGAACACCAAGAAACTCTGCGAGATATGTTTTCTTCTGAAAAAGAGGATTAATACTGATATCTGCTTTAAAGATCTTTTGAAGAAGTGGGAGGATGTCAGAACAACAGATGGCATCCAAATCAGGTTGAGGTTAATAGGCTTGGGGATCTCTACAATTATAATATTAATTACTTCTGAAAAATCGTGAAGAAGAGAGAAAGGCAATCAACATTGGACAGATTCTTTAACCTATTCGATGTTGAAATTCTTCTCTGTTGCCTGTGATGCCATGTTGAATTTTCATCCATGTTAAGTAATAACATCGACAATAATAATCGTGTTTACTGTGTCATTAAAAATTATTTTTTTATGTTGCACAAACAAAATAAATATATTGAAAAATATAAAAACAAAAAAATTATACTTTAAAAGTTTGTTTTAATATAAAAATTGTGATGCACAGCAACATCTAGTATCAAAAACATTCCAATGCAGACACAAAAATATTCGGGATTGCTCATGCAGGTCAATGAGGTCAACACGAAAATTTTCGAGAACAACACAGGACAGGTTAACCCCACAAACAAAAAAAAAAACAACTAATAAAAATGCAAGATTGTGTATATATGTATTTTTATTATTACATATAAATAAATGTAATAAATAAAAAATAAAAAAGTGTATATTTTTTATTTTTGTGGTCTCCAGAACACATTAATCAAATTCCCATAAAAACCTATGGTAAATCAATAATCAGTTAACGGACAATTCAGATAGCAAAGTCTTGGAATGGATTATGTTCATTAACCGATCACCCACTGTATAATTTTTTAATTAATATTTGTTTACTATTATGTACTGTACTTTGTAATCTATAACTTTTACTAAAAAGGTACTTTCATATCTATTTTTGTTGTTATTTTATGATCTTAGTGATTTTGCTCATTCGCAAATTTTTCTTCTATTCAAAAACGTTCTGTGATTTCAAAAAAATTAAGAACTACTAGCATAAGCTATGGAGGAATTGAGATATTAGTCTGACCACCAAAACTAAAATAGTAAATGCCATTGTCTTCTCTATTGTGACTTATGGATGCAAGAGCTGAACCACAAAAAAGAATGACAAAAGGAGGGTTGACTCATTCAAATTGTGGTGCTGGAGTAGACTCCTGCGCATTCCATGGATTGCCAAGACGACAAATAAAGATGTGATAAAGTGCCAGATATGTCACTAGAAGCAAAAAATCACTCATTTAAGATGGTCCTACTTTACACACGACATGATCAATTTCCTTGCAAAAGACAATCGTGTTTGGCATGGTCAGTGGAACTTGGAGGAGAGATAGACAGAAAATCCTTTGGAAGACACAAATACTGTATGAGCATAGAGCAACTAAAGGAGTTTGTCAATGACAGAAGTATGGAAATCACTTGCCTACAAAGTCACCAAAGGTTGAACACAACTAAATGGTTGAATTGAATTGAAAATATAAATAGTTGTTAATTTTACTGTAATTTATTCTGCAAGTTATCAATTTGTACAATAAGGACTGAACGGGCAAACAGCCCAAAATGCGTTTCCATTGTACAAAATAAAGTCTATTTTATTCATCAAATACTAGGTTGTTCAATAAGAGATGGTGCTAGTAGGTTCGCGGCTTTATTTCTCTAAAAATGGTACTACTTTTTATGAACACGTGTGAAGTTTCATGTAGATCTGTCAACTCATTTATGTATTTACATCTGTTCAAAAGTTGATGTGTCACTGTATTTTTTTTACAATGGAAAAATTGAATATCGTGCAGTGATAAAATTCTCATTTTTGGAAGGTGTAGCACCAAAACAAATTCATGAATGATTGTTGAAAGTGTATAAGGACTCTTCACCTTCAGTAAGAACAGTAGAAAGATGGGTTGCTGAATTTAAACATGGTTGTACAAGTCTTGAAGACGATCCATGTGAAGGACATCCAAAAAGTGCATCAACACCAGAAATCATAGCAAAAATACAGCATATGGTTTAGGAAGATTGTCAATTAACCGAGAGAGATTTAGTAGAAGCCCTAGGGATTTTGTTAGGCAGTGTGAGCAATATTTTGGCTGAAGTTTTGGGTTACAGAAAGCTGTGTGCACAATGGGTGCCACATGCGCTAACAATGGAACAAAAACACATTGGAATGTGACTTTCTCAGCAACATTTGGAGCGTTTTAGAAAGGATAAAAAGGATTTTGTGCATTGTTTCATCTCTATGGATGAGACTTGGGTCTACCATCATGATCCTGAATCAAAACAAGAGGCTAAGGAGCAATGTAAACTCAGTACATCAGCTCCAAAGTGAGTTAGGGTGCAGAAATTGGCCAAGAAGGTGCACAAGAAGGTGTTAGCATCAGTTTTTTGGGATGCAAAAAAAATTTTGTTTGTGGATTACCTCCAAACTGGTAAAACAATAAACTCAGATTATCAGGGCTGTGGAGTCGCGTAAAAATCTACCAACTCCGACTCCAGCTAAAACACCAAAACTCCACGACTCTGACTCAACAGCCCTGCCAGGGCTGTGGAAGTCGCGTAAAAATCTACTGACTCCAACTCTGACTCTTCCTTACCATCCGACTCCGACTCCAGCTAAAACATCAAAACTCCACGACTCCGACTCCACAGCCCTGAAGATTATTATTGTAACCTTTTGGACCAGCTGGATGTAAAAATTAGTGAAAAAAGATCTGGTTTACATAACAAAAAAATCATTTTTCATCAAGACAATGCACCTTCTCATATAGCTCAAAAAACCATCACTAAAATCAGCAAATTAAAGTACGAATTGTTACAGCATCCACCCTATTCACCAGATTTAACTACCTCTGACTTCTGGCTGTTCTCACATCTCAAAAATTCATGCGTGGGAAATGATTTTCATTGAACAAAGAGGTAATAGCAGCCGTGGAAGTATTTCAACAGTGTTCTGGATTCTCACTTCAGGGATGGAATCCATAAATTAGAAGATCACTGAAACAAGTGTATTGAAGTTCAGGGAGATTATATTTAATAATAAAATGTATTTCAAACCATAAAATTGTTTTTTTCTTATCAAACAACAAAACTTATTGAATAATCTGGTAATGTTCTTGTGTGATAAGGTCTACATAGCAATTGTATGCTCATTCCCAAATCTAATATATAATCGAGACGGGTTGATGATGATAATACGGCAGAGCCCAAACAGTTAGGAGTTGAAAGTTGAAATTTGGTACAAAGAGTACGTCACGAAAACGCACACTAAGAAGGGATTTTTCGAAATTCCCCCGGGGGGAGAAAGACAGGATTAAGGCTTAAGTGTTAAGTAAGACGGAAGTGTTAAGTAACAATGGAAGTTTTAAGTAACAATGGAATTGTTAAGAGAAAGCGACATGCAAGATTTACAGGCGTAGATGCAGTTTTTTCGTTTTTGCAGGAAATTGAACATATTTTTAGAACCATCTAAAAATTCTCTAATTAGTCTGGAAACAAGGGGACCCAATTCTTGCATTCTGTGAAAACGGATAAGGTTGACTGTAACATAATAATCTTTATCTTAGTTATCGTTACTTTTGCCCGAGCAACGCCGGGCCCACCTGCTAGTATATTTTATAAAATTTACTTACATGTACAACTGTAAGTATATAGTACAATATAAAAAAATATTAACAAGTTAAATTAATTTGTGTTTTATGCTAAATAAGCCATGTAAATAAACAAATCGACAATATTTTTTACTGAATAATAAGCCTAGTTAGTTAGTAAATCAGTGTGATGCTGATGCTGTTTTAAATGTTGTCAACTTCTCTATGCCAAGCCCAAGGATGCTACTTTCTTCACTTTGGATCAAGCTACACATTAAGTCTGTTCCTTTATTTATTTTTCATGTAAATTAGAGCCAAAAATGCTGACTTGCATAAATAAATACATTGTTGCAAACAGCATTCCGTTTACAACAATATATTTATTATACAAATGGCATAATACAGGATCCTGTATTATGCTGAATGTATAATAAATGCAGGATGTATGTAGGATACTGTATTATGGCTAAAATTTACATGATTTAAAATGTTTACAAGGATTTTTAGCAATATCTGCACAAGCCTAATGACATGGTAAAAGAAAAAAAAAATGTTTTTTCTCCTTTGTCCACTCTACAGATCAAGAAAAATTTTTTCCTTGATCTGCAGCCTGTGGTCTGTGGACAACAGGTTGAAAACCGCAGACTTAGTCAACTTTCTAACAATATCAATTAATCAGTATCAACTAATGCCAATTAATCATTCAATTACTCCAAATCCAATATCTGCCATCCATAGTATGTAGAACATGTATACAAACTGCTCAATGGAAGGACTATCTTCCCACGTTAGAAATGCCACAAACTACAAAAAGGGGAGCTAGCAGACACACTGTCACACTCCAAAGCCTTGCCTTCTTCCTTCCTGAGGCTACGAGCCATTTTTGCTAGATAAGCTACACGAGCATGAAGCAGCCGCAATCTACACAGTGTTTGCTCACATAAAAGTGATGCATTATAGGAGATAATCTTGACCAATGCAAAAGCGTTTTTGATAATATGCACATCAAAGCATGTCCCAGATGTGTTTTCGTCTGTTATGTCAACTGTTTATCCCTTTGAGCTAGGCGTGCTGGCTAATCAGTAATGATATGGTGTAGTTGTTCGACAAAAAGAGTGAGTGACTGCAAAGACAAAACAGATTATGCTGTATGTGCCATCATAGTATAGTCACTGGAAAAACAACATCAAAACAAACAGCGTAGAAAGCAGGACCTACCTGATCATGGATAAAAAGGCAAAAAGAAATCTTCCTGAATTTATATCTAGAGTTGAGAGGCAAAGATCCTACTTCAGACAGGTACTGTACATTGGCTAACATGGCAATTAACAAGATGTAGGGAGTTTGATGCCTTTATGTACTAACTGTCCAAAGCACAAATCTAATTAACAAATTGCATGTTTATTTTCAGGAGGTGGCTGCAGGTAACAGAAAACCAGTTTCAACATCTTTTGCACCAAATTTTCCTCAGAATTGAAAAGCAAACGACAGTTTGGGGAGCCAGTATTGCCTGTTGAATCAGTTACACTCCAGTTTCTAGCCACAGGAATTACCTTTAAAGACTTATCATGGAGTTCAGAATCTGTGAAAGTACCATATTCTACATAATCATTAAAATGTGCAGCTTTGTACAAGACCTTTGAAATATACAATTCAAGTGCCAACCTCAAAAAAACATTGGATGGCTGTTTCCAAGAACTTTGAAGATCAGTGGAATGTGCCCCATTATTTAGGGGCCACTGATGGGAAGCACATTGTGATGAGGAAGCCCATCAACAGTAGTTCTCATTACCACAATTACAAACAAACAGAATCCATTGTCCTTTTAGCAGTTGCTGATGCAAATTATATATTTCAGTAAGTTGATGCAGAGAAGGTACAATCATCCCAGCTAAGAAACAAGCCTATTCTGGACTTCCAATACCTTGTTAACAACAATGTGTATATCCAAATAGAAAACAAGTGAATCTCCAATAACATTGTTTACTTCCAATGGTTCTTTTTTACATTTTCTAGATATGATGACATTGGTACACAAGGTAGGATCAGCAATGGAGGTGTGTGGAACATATGTAACTTCAAGGAACTTATGGATTTAAATGCTCTTGATACCAGCCCATCCACTTCCAGGTCAAGAGATATCCACTCCATATGTCTTCTTAGCCAATGATGCTTTTGGATTGAAACCATATATTCCCAAACCTTATGATGAAATGACGACTGGAAGAACGGATATGCAATTACAGGTAAGCATAATGTGGCTAATGCAGCTGTATATCTTGCAGCATTATACTAGTGGGAAAAGGATTGATGGTATAATAAAAAAAACTTGTGATCTTGGAAAATTGATAGAGCAATAGTTGGATTAAACATATCTTTTGATTGTTTCGTAGAATTTCACGTGGCCACCAAGTAGTGGAGACAGCTTTTTGAACTTTCGCAAAAAGTTCAAAAAGAGTGTTTTTGAACTTTTCTGTTCAAAAACACTCTTTTTGAACAGAAAAGAGTTCAAAAAGAGTTTCTGGTCTTTTTGAACTCTTGGTTCAAAAAGACCAGAAACTCTTTCTGGTCTTTTTGAACCAAGAAGACCAAAAAGGTGTTTCTGGATCCCATACTGCTGCAGCCTTGTAATCAGCAGTGGCGTGCAACAACATTTGATGATAGGGAAGCTGAGTTTCCATAAAAATTGTAAAAACAAATACTGGAAATGACAAAAATAAACAGTTTATTTATTTTAATTCTAAAATAGATACATTGACATGAAACAATGATATAAAAACTTGTTTTTATTTTTTATAAACTAACTCTTTTCACCAATTTTTTCCTGCAAAGTCCTTAATTACTTTATCATAAAAATTGCTTGTCATTGATTCCAAAGTGTTTAAAAGCAACACTAGTGACAACAATTTTTTCCTCAGACCAAGCATTCCTTATGAATGTATCAGTTTGCTTCATGGTTGAAAAACTGCACTCAATGGATGCACTCGTAGATGGTACCATAAAAATTAATATAAAATCATATAATTCTTTTAGTACATTTTTGTTCAGATTGTCATTAATTATAATATGTTTTATGTCTAAGAGTGACTTGCCAATATAGTCTGGACATGAATACAAATATTGCAATTCACTACATAATTCAGATAAATCAAAAAATTTCTCCATAAAATTTACATAAAGAATTAAAACTTGCTTCAAAAAATTGTTGTTCATAATATTTAAAATTATACACATCTAAAAGTGATTAAAATTTAGAAAATTTTAATCACTTTTAGATGTGAATAATTTTAAATATTCTCCTTGGGGTGTCAACTTATGCAGACTGGTTTATATCTATTAGCTGTAACTACCTTGTTATAATTTTCAATATTTATTTTATATTGTTCACTAATGCTAAATTCTATTCTGCTTTGATTTCCAAACTGCTTCAATTTTACAAAAGAATCTATGTGACATTTACTATTTTTGTTCTTTTGCCAGCTTTACTTAAATTATTTAAATCATCAAAGCCATTCTTATTCTACACACTAATTTCATTTGAAAATAATAGGCAAAACCAACGAAACAATTGTAGTGCTACGCTACTATACTTGCAGGGAGACTTCCTAATTTGGTTAATTTATATATGTATCGTATGTGTAATTGTAATTCTGTTCAGCTTGTGCAGAGTTTTGTGTCACGTTACGCGTATATTTTAGGCTTGTCCTGTATCACCCTATTTCGGTTCGTACGGTGACAACATCGCCGATTGGTCAACTTCCAGGTCATGTGACAGGTGACGTTTTCGAGATGGAGGGAGATATAAAAAAGAAGGTACAACCTGTTGAAGGAACTTTTTCCCTTCTTCACCTGGGTGCAGCTAGGACATTAAGCTGTGAGATGAAACGAGTGAGTGTGAAGTCACATGGAGTTTCAGGACAAGAGACAGATTGCATGTCGTTACAAAAGAAAAGGTAATCCAATTCCATCGGCAAAAGACTGCAGGTAGATCAGACGGAGAAAAATAAAGTGAACAGATGCAAATTAATGGAACCTAACGTGACTATTATTATTCAAAAATTGTTTGGTGTTAATTTTTAAAACACTCAGTTTCAAATAGAAGAGTTGAGAGGAAGAGAATCACCAGAAGAAAAATATCCCAGAATCAGTGCCAAGAAGAGCATTCCTACATGTGTATAAGGAGTGTAACATGGTACTGTACATGTATATACGCATCAACGAGGGTGAATTAATGCTTACTTTGAAGTCACCCTTGACCAATTGTTAGTCATTTAAGCACGGGAATGAGGTGGTGTCAGGTATATGTTAATTCTTTATGTTTTTCTTTGTAATTATTAAACTTGTCTGTCAACATCTCATTAAAATTTTGTAAAGTCCTCAGTTTATATCCCATTACAAAAGCTCAATATATTCCGATATATCAGAGATATTACACAATTTTTGCAATTTTATACATCCACAAAGCCATTTTATGTTCAGCAACAACCCCCAGCCGCTGCCAGACGACAACCACCAACCCGATAAGAACATTAGGCGCGCGATCGTCAGGTTCAACCATCATTTAGACCCCATATACAGGGAGATAGCTTGCCATAACCACATGAAGATCGCGTACAGGAGCGTACGCGGCACTGTTTACAACCTGCTGCGCAACGCCAAGGACGCAATGGATCTCAGCAGGGCCCAGGTGTATTCTGATTGTCGTCAAAAGACAGCAAGCAAATCGCTAAAGATGCAGAACGAGATCAATGAAAATTTGATGCAAAAAACCATAGATTTTGTATTGAAATATAACGTGAATTTTGAGTTAAGTAATATCACTACTGAAATACGTATGACCGTACATGACGTAAACTGGAGTAAAGTATGCTTTATATCCACATGTGTACTCTGTATGCCAATTGCCATCTTCACTGTTCTGTATTGGCTAAAAACAAACGGAGATGACAACAAAAATTCAAAATGAATATTTTATGTCGGTCGTTTTAATCTGGACATGATATCGAGTAGCATGATATTTTTAAGAACTTTAACTGTGACAATGGAACAAGTTTTATTAATTTTTAACAGAATTCTTGTAAAATTTTTAAGAATAAAGTCTATTTTGAGAATAGCAATTTTAAAAAATTATTTTTTTTTTTTTTTTTACTCCATTCCCATCAGGGACGACAGATTCCACAGGAACTTGGTTTACATTGGCTCCACCATCCGCTCAACACAAAAATGGATATGAGAGCATCAAGCAGATATTAAAAATAGCAGGCACCTCACCGTCTTATCGACCTACGTTACCAACCCTGAAATACGGGCAGACTTCCGGAACACCAGACTAATCAGACAAGCGTTCCGAACTGATCACATCCGTCATCTGGAGGCCTGGGAGATTCATAAAGCTAACAGTGGAGCACCTGCATCAACTTCAAAGATGGTGAAACGATCGCGCAGGCGTGGAGGTATTTGTTCGAGGAATTCGAACAGGGACAGGTGGAGGGGTGAAACCCGACATGCACAATTATTTACATCTCTGCTGACATTGTTACGACGGTCAGGAGGAAACACGGTCAGTCACCACCTGAAGCAGACCTCGGTGGAGGTCGAAAGAGTTTGTGAGTTTACTACAGACATAACACTTGTAAAAAACGGTTTCATGGATTATCATCATATTGCTCTGCTAAGACTTGCAATCAACTATGTAGCCCATGTGACTATACCTACGTCATATACCAAAATTTTGTTTCTTCCCTCACACAAGGGGATCTACAATTTGGGAGGGTCGCTTCCCTCCTTACTAATTACTCTTCAAAACAAAAGCGTCATAAACAAGTGAGAGCAACTATGTTGGCATCTTTAATACCACTTAGGCTTAATCCAGGTATGTGCAAGGCCCTGGGCCAAGAAAAGCTTGGAGGCCTCCTTAAGGAATGGGTAGCCCTACGTCTGCTGTATTATGTGAATTAGTCTTGCGTCAGATGGAAAGCAATATCCTGCCCATGTTTCAAAACGAAATAATAGTATACTCAAGATATGTAGATGATATTTTCATTCTATGGAGAAATGATAACAACGTGCAATGTTTTTTAAACACAGTCAACAATAACCTATATGGTTTAACTTTGGATCTAGAGCAAGAGAGTAGTAGTAATATTAACTTCCTTGATTTATCTATCAAATGCAAGGAAGGAGAAATCTGGACGGACATTTATCGCAAACCAGTTTATCAACCTATCATTATTCCCAGGAATTCCATCGATCCTAGGCACATTAAATATGCAGTGATTTGGTCATGGATTAAATGGGCATATATGCATTGCATGAGTATCTATGATACTTACAAAGAGTTGGATTACATCAGGAAGACAGCAATGCAACAAGGTTATCGGAGGAGGGAGGTGGATGAGCTTATTACGAAGTTTCAGAATCAGAATCGGCAGCATCCCCAAAAAATGACCCAGGAACGAAGAGTAATTCTTAATTATTTTCCTTTTTTAAACAAAATGATTAAGAGAGTGGCAAACAGTAATAATCTACAAATAGTATATCAGCGTAATCCGACGATCTACAGAAGGTTAAGAAATGATAAGAGAAAGGAAAAGCGAAATAATTTACCAGGGTCATCTTTTAAAGATCTTTCTAAGAGTGATTCACGCCAGAATCCACTTAAAATGTGAATTTGATCTCGATAGCAGCCAGATGGGATTTAGAAAGGCATCTGGAATGTGAGAAGCCTTGTTATGTACAAATGTGCTACTGGAAAAATGCCAAGATCAGCAAAAAGACGTTTTCACCTGCTTTATAGATTTCAAGAAAGCATTTGACAGTGCGGCATGGCAAACTGATCGAGATGCTTCAGCAGCTGGACAGCAAAGACATTTGAATTATCAAAAACTTATACTGGGACCAAACAGTCGAAGTCCACATAGACAATCTGAAAACGAGGACTATCAACATACAATGTGGAGTCCGACAGGGATGCATCCTCTCACCCGTTTTATTTAACTTATATTCTGATAGGATTTTCAAAGAGGCACTTGAAGGGGTAGAGCTGGGCATTAAGGTATATAGATATGCAGATGATGAGCGTATCATCTGTATATCTTATTGTATTTAGAATAACTCCATTAAAGATATGCAGATGATACGCTTATCATGTGTGACACCATAGATGAGTTACAACAGCTAGTGAACAGAATCAATGAAACTGGAAAAGACTCAGGTCTTAACATTAATGTCAGCAAGACCAAATTTATGGTGTTTAGTTAAGATCAACATGAGGATGCCCACTTATCACTTAACAACCAACCAATAGAAAGGGTTAATCATTTTAAATACCTAGAAAGTATGATCACATCCGACATGGACTCTGATACTTAAATTAAATGCAGAATTGAAACAGCTCGTGCTTACTTTTAAAAAAAATGAGCGCTCTCTTTTGCAATGACTATCTAAATTTCAGACTAAGATAATGGATGGCGAAAGGCTACATTTGGTCAGTTCTATTATATGGAGTTGAAAGTTGGACTCTAAAAAAGAACACAATAAACCAGCTGGAAGCTTTAGAAATATGGATCCTCCGTAGAATGCTTCGAATACAATGGACTGTCTTGATGGGAAATGATGAAGTCTTACAACAAGCAAACTGTAAGAGATTGCTAATCACTAATATGAAGTGCTGCAAAATTGCCTACCTCAGCCATGTGTTACGGGGAGAAAAATATCACCTTCTCCAACTGATACTGAAAGGAAAGATTGAAGGGAAACAGGGTGCTGGTAGAAGGCAGACGTTATGGGTAAAGAACATCAACAAATGGACTGGTATACAAAGAGTTGGAGATCTCTTTAGACTGACGGAAAGTCGTGAGGCATTCTCCATAGTGATCGCCAACATTCAGGGACAAGATAAGGCACATTAAGATTTCCATTATAAAAAGTTAAA
This sequence comes from Centruroides sculpturatus, assembly GCF_000671375.1. Taxonomy (NCBI): domain Eukaryota; kingdom Metazoa; phylum Arthropoda; class Arachnida; order Scorpiones; family Buthidae; genus Centruroides; species Centruroides sculpturatus. Next base: position 319,999 of record NW_019384712.1, on the reverse strand, counting down.
TTGAAATCATCTACAATATAACTATTTAATTCTAATGGACAAACTCATAGAAAGAATATTCTTAACACATATACACCCAATTAATTAATTTTTTTGATAGTCAATATCAAATATTAATGGGAAATAGATTTTCAACTTTTTAATTGTAATTTAATTTAATTTAATTGTAATTTAATTTTTAATGTAAAGGCAATTGCCTTTACATTAAAAATACTTTTTGATTTTCAAAAATTTTTTTAATATAACAGGTAGCTACAAATGTCTGGAGATAACCAGCAATTTCACTTGTAATAGAAATCATCAACTTCTTAATCATTTGAGATTAGATCATAATGCGACCATTGATGTAATAGAGCTAAATTTTGGTTCTTTTAAAGATTTTGTTGATAGGAAATCAAAAATGGAAATGGATTCAAATTCACATTTCATTTTGTTATGTGGTTCAAAAACCATAGGAAATATAAAGCATCAACCGTACAGGAGACTATAAGTAAAAATTGGTGACATTGACAGAAAAAGAATATTGAAATCACAAAGCACAACCAAGTTGAATATGAAATGTACTGCTTATATTGCAGTAGATGAGGATATTCATACTGGCTTGGTGGCAGTGAAATTTTGTGGAAAACATTATTCACATGAGCAAACTATTGTACATATTCCAATGAATAAAACCATGAGACTTAGTATTACAGCAAAATTAAGAACTGGGATTGCATCAGGTTCAATAAAACGGATGTCCACTAATGCTCGACCCCCCTTTGTCCGACTTGTCATAATGCCCTCCTTCCTTTCCAATGTGGACGTCATTTCTGGAAAGCCCTAAGGGAATGGTTGATCTTTTAGGCGTGAATTATCTGAAACTCTGTGATTGGTAGATCTTTAACATGGAAATTTCTCACTTCGTGAATGGCTGGTAAGCGCGAGCGTGTCTATAAAAGGCATCACACGTAAAATTTCATTTATTTCTGTTGCTGTACTGAAACTTTAATTTAACAAGAATGGCTACAGTGTGCTCAGGATGACAGTATAATTATTTCGAGTCAATGACATTCACAGAAGACCGGGTCAGAGAAGAGTTGCTACGCCACGGCATTTGGAGAAACGAAGCCAACTGCAGACAGTGTGGCAACCTTCTATAAGCAGAAGGAAAAGAATTATTCCGTTGCGGAAAGATAATCCGGAAGGGTAAGAAATGTGCGGCACCTTGCGGGTGGAGCAAGTCGATATGGGCGGGGATTTTTTCAGCCATTCAAATCTTTCTCTCGTTACCCTGTGGAGATTTATTTTCTCCTTATTGGTATGGAAGCCTCAGAGACGAGCTACACTAAATGGATTTCTCGGCCTTTCGAAGAAAACCATCGTGGACTGGTACTCTTTTTACAGAGAAGTATGCGTACACTATGTGTCCTCCCGAATGGATAAACTCGGAGGAGAAGGCCAGGTTGTCGAAGTAGATGAGGCAAAAATCAGACGGCGGAAGTTCAATAAGGGGAGAATAATCGAAGGTCAGTGGATCTTTGGGGTATCGAGAGAGAGTTGCAAAAAAGGTTCTTGGTACCGGTGGAAACACGGGATAGCGAAACGTTACTGGCGGTCCTCAAGGAGTGGGTGCTTCCGGGGACAATGGTTATTAGTGATTGCTGGAAGGCGTATGATTGTCTTCAAACTGAAGGCTTTCATCACCTGACAGTTAATCACAAGTATAACTTTGTTGATCCCCAGACGGGCTCCCACACCAACATGATCGAGAGGATGTGGCGGGAGGTGTGCACGAACGGTTCCCAGTACGGTGTTCGGAAGGAATACATGGTCGGATATTTGGCTGAATATCCTTTTAAAGCCAAATATCCAGACACGGCGGCTCAACTGCACCACTTTCAAGTTGCCGCTGCAAATCTTTACTAGTTTCGCATCTTTACTAACTTCACATCCCGAAACTAGAATCCCGGATTACTAGTTTCGGGAAAGTTCTATCTTAGCTGTATATGCAAAAGGCCCTTTTAAGGTAAGTGTCTTTATAATATAAGCTGTTGTAATATTTTAATCTTAACTTGTAATTTAAAAAAAATTAAAAGTTATTTGTCTTTTTTTTTTTTCAGTAACATATCACACAAGCAACAGTTAGCATACATGATAAAGGCAAAATTGATGGATGAAATGCATTTCGGGTCATAACTGTGTTTTTAAAGAGAAGAATCACGTGATGTAAAACATGCTTCGTTACTGACCACTGACACTTCCAAAGTATAGCAGAAAGAATGAATCCTTCTATTTTTCTATTCATTGTAGATATTGTGAAAAATTTCTTTATCATTGTTTTATTGTGAAAGTGCCAGATCATAAAATAAAAGGTTGGCGTTTTGATCATTTTGAACTTTGTGTTAGTTTTTTAATAATCTATATATGTTTTAAGAAGATTTTTTATATCTTCAAACTAATTTACTGTTACTTCTGAGTCGGTCTGTAAAAAGGATAAAAAAATTATATAGCATAAAGACTGTATGATATAGCTTCAAATATAATAAATGTTTTTTCGTTCCTTAATGCTGTGTTACATTCCTTTCTCAAACATTTAAACGTTAACAATATTAAACTTTTAACATTATTGTTAACGTTTTAATATTAAAAGTTTAATAACACTTTTCTATAAATTCTCTTTTTTAAGAAAGTAATTTTCTAGAAAAGTTTTAAGGCTGCTACACCCATGTTTGAGTAAATTATAAGATTTTACTGTTTTTTTTAGGACTTTGAATGTGTTAATTAAGAATCCAGCCAAATATCTAGAAAGGTTATGTTATCCATTCTTTAAATACATTCCGGTTGGCAATTTTCTGTTGACTACGTTACTTCCGATTTCATTCATTTTCGTATACCATTTGGTGTTAAAAGCTACAGGTGTTTCCGTGTTCAATTGAAAAGTCTGATAAGAAATAAAATTTGTGCGATTCATAAAAGAAATTAAAACAAAGCTGCTCGCTTTCTGACTTAATTAATAACGCTCTTTGCCTGAGACCGATCGAACTTCGTGACACGGTGCTACTCAAACTGTGGTCTGCTGACCAGAGATGATCCGTCTTATCTATGTAAAATTAAATGAAAAAAATAACAAACAAACAAAAACTGGGTGAATGAACACTAACTCGTGTTGCATCTATTGTTTTAAAGTCTTTATGTAGTAGCCAACTGATCCCACATCTTACATACAAATTATTGTTACATAACTTCACATGTTTAAACTTAAAGGATTAGTTAGACCAGTGATGGGCAAACTACGGCCCGCGGGCCAGATGCGGCCCCCTGAAATGTTCTATCCGGCCCGCGCGACATTATTCCCAATCTGACGAGTAAAAAAGAATACAGGCTGTAGGCTCTACCCCCCTTTGTCCAACTTGTCATAATGCCCTCCTTCCTTTCCAATGTGGACATCATTTCTGGAAAGCCATAAGGGAATGGTTGATCTTTATTGAGTAAAAGCTCGATCGGTTACAATCATGCTTCGGTACAGAACATCCACTCGTCGTGCGTAGCGTAGCCGAAAGAGAGAAAAAGAAATATGGCGGACGGCCTGCACATGTTTTTATAGCGCCACCTGGATTTTCAGATGCAGTGCTAGGTTAAAATTATATTGGCCCGCCTGAAGTTTTCTTCTTTTCCTTTGGCCGCTCTTTGAAAAGTTTGCCCATCACTGAGTTAGACTATATAAAACATATATGTTTATAAATTTAGATTATCAATTTATAAACATTTAATCTGAATTTTAAAGTAATTCGATTCTGTTCTCTTTTTAACAAGTTAATCTCAAAAAATAAATCGTCGTTATCAAATCTTAACTTGTGAATTTCATTATAGAATGTTACAGTGTTACAGAAGCGTAACTCGAGCAAAGTTCGGGTTGTCCCCCAAGTAGTAGTCACGTGTTAGCAATAAAGGCTAATTCTGACTAATTCTGAACTCGTTTCTACTGTGGCTACATGCCATATTTATATTGTATGTTGTATGTAATTTCATTTTTTTTTTTTTGAGTATATATCTCTCTACTTTCCCTCTTTATATCCCTTCGTCTACCCTTCCTGGAATGTGCTCATTTACACTTGAATTTATATGTGGATGACTCACTCCAAAAACAGAAGACAATGCAGGAGGGGAGAGGGAGAACATGTGCGTCGGGAGAAGAGTAGAGCTCGGAGGAGAGAGACGGAGGATTCAGGGGAGAGTACGTTCAGCATCGTATCAGATAGACGACAACCCGGAAACTAGAAGAAAAAGAACGAACTTTGGAGAAACAAGACGCATCAACCATTGCAAGGAACACCAATTATCAAGTTTGGGTACCCTCTGTCCTGTCTCTTGTCTTCATCTTCCAAACCTTCTGATAAACCTATTCTATTCAATACTAATATCTAGAAACAAGAAACTAGCATAATTTACATAGTTTAAGGGATTATTCGATCGGGCCAGACAGGAACTACGCGCGCACTTTCTTGTCGAGTATTACAGGGGTGGCCAACAAGTCAATCGCAAAACCAATTTTGGTCAATCGCTTGCAATGTCTTGACTTAATGTGTTACACTTGTAAGTTGTAACCGAACGCAACGCGTGAACATAACGTGCAAACGCAACTGTAGTAATATTGGACCTCCTCGTTCTTCCTCAGATGCTCTTTTGTCGGTCCATGTGCAATCCATTTGCGTACAGTTGTAAAAGGGGAATAAGAAATGTAGACAAAGGGTCGTAAAACCGAAAAAAAGAAGGGACAGAGAGAGTAGGTCGGGACACGGTAGATAGAAGAAGAGTGAAGTGGTAATCCCCGAAAGTGACAATGTTGAGTTTCAATTTTTCTTCTGTTTAAAATGTAAGTACCTTTTCTTCGTGTTTTAAATTAAATTGTGGCTTTTCTTTTCTATCTAAACTTAGTATGTATTTCACACCTCCCTCCCCCTCGCCACTTAGACCAGGGATGGGCAACCTGTGTAAGGGCCGCATTTCAAAACTTTTGAACTAACACTGGCCACATACAAGATAAAAGAGGGGGGAAAATGCCAGTAAATCACAATTATTTATTCATATATAATTATAAAATAGAATAGGTATACTTAATTTAGCTTCTAGAACTGATGTAAACATAATGTATCAAAAATATTTGATCAAATATTAGTCACTGCTAGTTTTAAATTAGTTTCAAGGTGAGTCTGTTAGCCGGTTTCTTGTTTTAATTTTTACTAAATTCATTGCAGGAAAAAGTATTCACACACATAAGTTGTAGAAAATAACGTTTGAATTTTTGCTGCATACTTCTTAAGCTAGGAAATTGATATATTTATACACATTTTATGCGACTCGGGTCGCGGGATGCCCATCCCTGACTTAGACTATGCCCTATGACAACGAGTCGATCGCGACACATTTTTACGATAAAAAGTAGATCTTATGCACACAAAAGTTGGCCACCCCTGGCGTATTATATTATTTGGTGGTTCATTAATTAATTAAGGGTGTGTTTTATTCGGTGGATATGATTAAGTTGGTATCCTTTGTAACCTGCATCAGCCTGGCGAGTAAATACTTATTGTATTTTTGGTTTATTTAATTTTGTTTTGTCTGTCTACTTCTCACCCGTAGGTCTAACACTACATTCTGGTGGGAAGCGCGCTGTCGGATGCAACAACGGGTATTTGTAATAGTAGTTTCAACATGGGCTCAGATAGTTCCGTTTTAGTGTCCATTATGTGGTTTTATGAATTACAAGTTGTGAAAGTGCACATCAATATATTATATATATATATATATATATATATATATACCCCCACACGGTGGTGATTGGTAAGTGTCGTCTCGAGTTTTTTTCGTAACTACTAAAATGCTATTGGAAGGCTTTTTTAATATTTTGTCTCTAAAAATGCATATTTTAAAATTATAGATCCCGCCATCATGCTACAATGTCCTACTCCGCGATGTGAACAAGGTTAAGCAATGGCGGCTTCCACCGTGCACAGTCGGTAAGTAATCCGATGAGTTTTCGCTTATAGCTCTTATTATTATACGCGTCGCCCCCAAATAATTCTATGTAAATGCCGGATAAACTTTTACCAAAAGCTATAAACAAAATATAATGGGAATACTTACCGAATCTTTCCATTCGAGCCGCCATTTCCTAAGCTTGTTTTCGTCGCAGCAAAACATGTGCCGTTAAATGCATCTTGTAGGTCAAATTTCGAAATTGCAGTAATAATGACTATGAAAATAGAGTGAAGACGACTGCAATAATTATTCATTGAAGTCGCGTTGTTTTAGTATATTAACTTCCAATTAAGGAGCTGAAACGTCACAAGAAGAACCACTTTTCCTACTCCTACAAATAACGAACAATTAATCTGGCGCCAAGGATACTGTACGCCACATAGCGGCGATTTTAATAAAATAAAAAAAATTATTAAACGGTACAGTATTTTAAAATCGGTTCGAACGTATAAATCATATATATATATATATTACTCTTTCCGCCTTGTGGGCACTAAGAGGGCCTCTTATAGCAGGCCCATTATGAGTTCGCCAAGGCCCAGAATGGGGCCGGCCGGGTAGTGAGGGCACATATAAATCATTGATCGAATCAATGAATAATTTTATAAAATACTGTACCATATAAACTGTTTTTACTTTTAATTTACTTCAAAATAAATTCTCTATTAATTATTTTACGGGGATTCGGAGTATAGGTAATTCTCTTATTTCTTTCGTGATTCGTAAATCAAAAAGCTTTTTGTTCAATATTCTATGCCGAATTTCAAAAAATTTTTGATTGACAAATGACTAAAGAAATAAGAGAATTAAATTCTCTGTTTTCCTTGTGGAAACTAGAAAAAAACAGTAAGGTGGCAGTCCACCGATCTGGGAGACTGGGATAAAATCACAAGACGGGTCAGAAAACCCTAAGAATTTTTCAGGGCGGTCCGTTCGAATATATCGGGTCCCGTTCCTCATTACCTGAACACCCCATTGTAAGCCTGGCTGAATCCATAATTGCGATGTTCCAAAAACGGGTTGAAATTAAAAATTTATTATAAAAATTTATTAAAACGAAACTAGAAAAACTTTTATTGTTACATCCGATGAAAGGTCGGATTAGTTGTGCAAGTCATATGAGACGGAGACAAGAAAAAAAAAACTATTAATGTCAAACACGACGCAATAGATGTAAACGAAGATATGGACCTTTGATAAGGCGCTCGTATCAGTGGCGTAGCGTGGATATCGGCCGCCCGGGGCGGAGAAAAATTTCGCCCCCTATTTGGGTATCTCAATTTAAAAGACTAAAATTCAGTTTCGTCACAGAATAAGTAATGAAAAATTCCGTGCTAGTGTTGCCACCTTATTAAAATCGCTGACCCGGACGGCAGGTGAGGTTTGTTCGAATAGAAGTTCCTGACGCATACGTATGTCATTTTGCAATGCGAAGAATAAGGTGCAGTGCATGCTGGTTCTAAATCAGTTACAGTTAGCGACTAGGGAGACTTGGATAGGAGTAACGTGAGTGACCTAGCTCTGTTGGATATTGGAGGTGTATATATATACGAATAAATTGTACAAGCAAAAACAAAGTAAAAAAAAAGGTCAACAGGTTGAGCACTATATCCCCGGACGGCGAGTCGATTCTCGGACTATCCGGGTGGATGGTAACACTATTCCTTGCTCATTTCAATCGGTCCGAGTCGTAGGTGGACGAAAGTATGAAATAAAATGGTTCAAATTCTTACAAGATATTATTATTATTTATTGTGAAATTTTGCCGCGCCCTAAAAAGTGCCGCCCGGGGCGGGCCGTCCCTGCCGCTCCCACTACGCTACGCTACTGGCTCGTATACAAGCAATTAAAACATAGGAAAATTTTTAAAAAGGGAAAAGTTAAAGATAAAAAAGGACATCCAGTGGCGTACCGTAGTGGGGGCGGCCCGCCACGGGCGGCACTTTTTAGGGGGAGGCAAAATTTCACAATAAATAATAATAATATCTTGTAAAAATTTGAAACATTCTAATCTATACTTGCATCGCGCCTACGATAGCGCAATCGTTCGGACGGTCCGGGAATCGGCTCGCCGTCCGGGTGAACTAGTAATTTTTTCATCCGAGGAAATCCTGTTAAACCTGTTGACCCTTTGTTTTTTGCTTGTACGATTCATTCGCGTTCATATACACCACTAATATTCAATAGTACTATTTTAAACAGGTCGCTGCACTACCGCCAAATTTTTCATTGCTTGTTCTGTGACAAAACTGAATTTTGGTCTTTTAAACTTGAAATACCTAAATAAGGGGGCGAAATTTTCCTCCCCCCGGCTGATACCCACGGTACGCCACTGAGGACATCCCGTCAGGTCGTTAAAATTCTAAAACGTCAACAATGAGCACAGGTTTCAAAGTTCTTTCAGCACCTTCCGTCCAGAGTTAATGGAGGTTTCGGGAAGATTCTCCGAAGCGGACCTTTCTCGTGATCCGAACAGGCTGTCCTTAAGCGAAAGACAAGACTGCTTTTCTTCGCTTCCCACTTTCACAATCGGGAAGCGGGAAAAAGAGACGTGAAATTAATCAGAATGGACAAAAGAAAGAAGATTGGAGATTGACATAATCCTCGATCTTCAAGGACAGACTCATTTTCCGAAAACTGTGCACTTACATACGGTTCTTCTTCAACCATTAAGTCGTGTACGACTATTGGTGACTTAATAGACGAGTTACCTCCAGCGAGTTCTGTGCAGTGACCTGTCTTTCAGGGATTTGAGGTCCAGGCGAGTATCTGCTTTGATGTTATCCATCCACCTGGTACGTTGCCTTCCCCTTTTTCTATGTCCCTCAACCATTCCCAGCATGATCATACGGTTAGTAAACACGAAAAATACAGTTTTCCGTCCATTGTGCCACTACGGACTCAGACCGTGTTGCCGACGCCAATCAACGGAGTCTCCTCACCTACCGCTGCCCGGGGATTACCTTCGATCGACGAACAAGAAACAACATCGATGCCTAGGACGTAGGAACAACCGATTGTTTTAAGAAAAACTTTTTTTTTCCTTGTATAAGTTTATTACATGTTAAAATAAACGGTTTTTGTAAGATACTTGTCATCTTTGTCTCCGCCGCCATCAACCTAGAGTCCTAGACCATCACTGACGCGAAATGAACTGATTTCCACTAAAAAGTCGGCTTACTTACATAATGGACTTGCTAAATAGGAACAGGGTCACCAGTGTCCGAGTGGATAAAACCATTGAACACTGGAATTAGTGGTAAGGTTTACGCCTCATCAACGAACGGGTGGAATTTTCCGTATTTTCTTCACTTTTGTAACACCTAAATGGAGGTGTTTCCAGTAGAAAGCCCTCCCTGGAGGCATCCTCCCTCGGCAAATCGCCCATGTCGCTCGATCCCATGTACAAGTAAAAATAGTTAAGGTTATATTAGTGTACAAAGGGCAGAGAGTTAAAACAAACGAGCGATTATTTGTTGTGAGATCGTCACAATGCAGGGCTGAAATTTTTAATCGTATTTTTAATTCATTTAATGTATTAATAACGTTTGTAAAATTAAACAAAAACAAAATCAAGCACACATTAATAAGAATTTTCCGTAATATTTGTGTTTATTTTTAAATGGTAAATCATACAAAAATAATTAAACAAAGAAACAGTTATTATTTAGAATAAGAAAAATCTTGTTGTGTCACACTGGGGAAATTTCCCAATCTTCCGAGGATGATTCTGTCAATTGATCAGATGTTTCATCTTCTTGAAACAAACACTTTTGCGAAGGAACACCCCCGAGTGTTTCGTCTTCTGATTTATCGGAATTTGTGTCTATTTCCTTGCCAAAATTTGAGTCATTTGACGAATTCTTTTGTAAAATTCCTTCTCTGTCCATTTTAATTAAAACGTCATACAGTTCCTTCAGCAACGACATTTTGTCTGAAGGAATTGCTCTTATCCAAGTAAAATCCATCTTATGGTCTGTCTTGTCCAGATTTTTGTCGTAGTAATGATAAGTTGGATTAGGATTAAATCGGACTTTTTTAATTTCGTTTTTCTTTCTTTTCATAAAGGAAAAAAATCGTTTTGGTCGTTTCAAATTTGATTTCAAATGTTCTTTTGAAATTGTTAGTAGTGGCCGCATTTCAGAAGTGATCTCTTCCTCATCTTCGTCCATATCAAACTTTAAGTCAATCATAGAGTCCGAAATAGGAGTTTCTTCTATCACCACGTGTTGATCTAATTCTATTTTGGGTTTTGCTGACAATATGGGATTTGTCAGATAATCAGTGGAGATGTCTTCTGTTTGAGTGTATTTATCACTCTTATCGTTGGAAAGATAATAGTCATTTTTATCGCATATAGGGAATTTCTCTTTATGCATTGGTGTGGGTCTATCTGTGTCAATTTTACATGTAAATCGTAATGTGTTCAGACTTTCATTGTTGATATGTTCCAATATGATATCGCACATTCTGGTTTCTATTTGTTGTTGGCAGAATTTAATAAATCTCTTTGTAATATAGAAGATGGCACATGATGTTAATATTACCATTTCAGCTCCAAATACGTAGAATAGTATATTCAGATTGATGTTTCTCCAATCTTTTAATTCGGGATTTTGTTGTAGTCTCTTATATTCTGAATTGAGGTTATTGTTGATTGTGTCATTTGTGATGTTTTTTCCACGAAAATCATTAACTACATGATGTTGACTTCTAATTTTCTTTTTATTTGTTTTTATAAAATTGTCTTTCTTTTGCATTTTCTGTAGACGATATAAAAAATTTTGGTGCTCTTTCTTTATTAAATCACCTGCCGATTGAACATTTTTAATCAACTGATCTTCATTTAAACTCTGTTCCTTTTCAATTTCATATGGAACTTTCTGTTTTGAAAGAATATCACCTTCGTTGTCGTATGGTGCATATAACTGACTAAAGAATTTCTTCTTTCGTAAGGTTAATCGTGAAGAAATTTTATTTTTCTGGTCTTCTGTCTTTATATTTTCATCTGGTAAGTACAGTTGATCCATCTGATTGGCGTTTTTATTATCTTGTCGTTTCTCGGATTGAGTCGGAATTTTCTCATCCCCCGACTCGACCTCTGGGTAAATATTTTCATGTCCAGTCAAAAATATTCCATTTGTATTACTTTCAATAGGAAGTAATATAAAAATAATAATAAATGCAATGAAAATCTTCATCGTTCTCGAAGCGCTTTAATAAATTTGCGTTGAATCTCTTTAACAATTAAGCTCTCAACAATTATGAAAACTGCATTATTTACACCGCAAACATATCTTTCTCGTAAAAACTATTCCTCAAAAGGGAAATAGAAGAAATTTTCCAAGAGAATTTTTCGAGAAATTTTGACAACAAAATATACTTAAAGACCAGACACATCTGAGTATGAAGCACTTCGAGTGTTCCTTCTCAGATGTGTTTAGTTAAAAAGGACGACCAAACAACTGATCCATTTACAGTATTATCCTCGAAAAATTGGGAAGCATCCTGTCTAATACACGAAGATTTTTATTCAGCTGAATTATAAATACTGTAGTTGTTTTTGTACTTTATTTACTTCTGTATTATTTATCTTTTAAAATAAACACTAGTATTTAAACACATTATCGAAAATTATTAATCTTTGCTCGGTTTTGTTTTCCGTTTATTCTACACGCGTTATATACAACTAAAGAAAGTATTTACGCTGAAGGGATTTCAAGCTAAAAGTTATAGATTAAGCTTTAAAGTAACAACAAGAAATAATTTCTTCTTTACATAATGCTATGATATACCTAAATCTTCGATGATGTATAGCAGGAACTGATCATAATAATAAACAGTGTCTTGCGCTTCTGAAGATATGAAAGATATATCTTTACCCTGAAAATATATGATGTGTTAGCATTATTGGTCTGATACTGTTTTTATTACCTGCTCACAATGTGCGGACTTGCTGTAAAATGTATTCTAGAAGGTCATAATGTAACTACTGAGTTACTTGCCACTTGAATTGCGAATTTCTAAAACACACCCATTACGGTTGTGCCAGAACGAAAACCCCACATAATGGTCGAAATGGTACAAACACGATAGAGATGGGAACGGGCCGGTATATCGAAAACACCGGTTCAAAAACTAGTACAACTAAATTAAAAACGATTGTTTCTATTAATTATTATGAATTTGGTTCTATGTAATTATATATATTTCTTATTATATTGTGAGTTTGTAAAATGCATACAAATGAAAATCCAATGTTGCTGAAATAAATTGAAAATAAGAAAATGATATTTTATTTCGTGAGCAGCTCAAGTAAATCTTTACTTGAGCTTCTTAAAAATAATTCATTAGCAGAATTACTTTTAAGAAGCTCAAGTAAAGATTTATAGACGTATTCTTTAATCAGAATTAAACGTTAAATCAGGAATTTGCAAGAAATTCGCATTAACAAAGTCGAGTAACCACAAATTCACTCACCTCTCACTCGAAAAGATTGGTTGTTTAGAGTTAAAATTGGGAGTTGATACTCGCGCAATCGCGTTCTTGTTTATCTCTGCTATTAAAACATACTTTTAATTATAGAATTTAACACGTGATATAAATTATTGCAGTGCCTTACTACATATTTCTTTTATTTTTGGAATTACTAATACACTGTTTTTAAGGTCTGTGTTAGGACGCAAAAATAAGGAATATTTCTGTCGAACATTCTCTCATCGCACCGCCTAAACCATCACCACATTTAAAGAATAGATACTTAAATAAAGTAATTCGACTGTAATGTTCAGCATTTTGACTAAATGCTGGAAGCCTGAATAATTCTTTTAACAGGATTTATTAAAATAGGAAAATAATAAAGAAATTAAAACATAATTTGTTTTACCTTAATTCTTTTATTTCCGATAATTATACTTATTAAAATGACATACGTAAATAAAATATACGTTTCTATTTTTCTTGTAAGGTTAATATATGCTTCACTTCTCCCCGATTTACAGTCGAAATTAATTTTATTGGTTTTAATATTATCACATTGATAAATAGTATTATTAAAATTAGATTATGAAATTCTTGTAATACACGAAAAGTATATTTATAAAAAGGGAGGATTTATTTTAATTTTTTAGATAATTTATGCGTTAAGACATTTACTTCTATATTTAAATAATATATTTCTTCTCATAAATTTAAATAGATTGATAAATGGCTCATATTTCTTAATTAGAATTAATAAATCACAAAATTATAATTGAATTCTGTGGAAACGATTTCAATCGATTAGCTAAAATAATCGCTCACCAACACAAAATCTCACAAATATTGCCTTCTAATGACAATAATCAAAAGTTCGTTATGTATTTGAAATTATCACTACATGCAATTTTTAACTAATGATGCAAGGGTGCCTATTCATGTATCTTTTGCATGTTGTATGGCTAGATGAATATTTCGTGTTTGTCGTCCAATAATAAATACGACAATACGAAATCACTTTTAAACCTGTACAACGTGGCTCCTGGTCTGCTTCAATCCACATTTACAGATTTTCGCGAAGACACTCTTGTCGGATCTTCTGAAAGAGATTCTCTCTACAATGGAAAACAACATTGACACGAAAGGAATGCTCAAACTAAACAAATGCATTATATAAATCATGTAAGCCTACTCTAACCCATACTCCAACGTTGCCTCCCATTTCTTCGTCTTTTGTTTTGAGTATTTCCATCGAATTTACCTACAAAAACGTTTACATCTAAAATATTTTTTCATTCGCAACATTTCTTTGAAGAAAGAAATTCCTTCAACCATTGAACTGCAAAGGACTCAGATCGCTTCTCAGTTTGTACATTTCAAGCACCCATTATCGAATGTTTTGGCTCCTGCGAAGAGATATTCGATGACGATCGTTTTCTACGGTTGTTTTCCCATCTTTTCATCATCTGACAACAATGATTGGTTAACTCTTAACTCCTTTGCCCAATTTCCTTCCTCGGTGAACAGTTTGAAGTGCGAGCGGTGAATCATTTGCCCATGATTTTCAAAAGCAGTTCACTATCTTGACGCATGTTTCCATATTCTTCCATGGTGGGATTATCATAAGTTCAAAGCTGAAATAGACAAGTGGCAAGTAATGATGACATATGGATAATCAGTATTATGTAGGCAGTAGCTGGGTCTCTGGGTGATAGATGAATGTTCACCTTATTGTACCTAATTACAAAATAGATCCTGTTTTAATTAAATCGCATTATTCTTTAATTACTGTAAAAAGAAAATCAACGAAATAATCCAAAATATTATTTACTTCTTTCTGCAGCTTTTGTTAGAATAATAATTTATAGTAATAATACATTTTGACAAGATGGCCGAACAGTGAAGGTGACAGAGTACTGTTCTGGGGGAATCCGAACAGGTCCATCCGGATATGTCGCGTCTCATTATGGATCCGATCAAATCCACAGTGGGTTACTAAAAAGAAAAAAAAAAAAAAGCTATCTTAGTGGCTACAAGACGGAATCAGTTAATTATCCGCAATTAACAGGGACCAAGATTATAACAGTTCACTTTATTTCGCCTACTTAAGAATGCATTTCGGATTGGTAATTTTCCAATCCTTCTTCAGGCTACAAATTGTAAATTTAAAAAAAAAAATAACGTATATAAGGTTTAAAGAACACATAGCTATTATCAAAATTATATCAACCTAAATAATGGGATGAAAATTGATGGCGTATGGTATGACGTCATTCAGAACCATAAAAGGTGTCCCAAACGTGAAGTAGGGTAGACAGCCTTAGACACTGAAGCCGTGAGGTTCATTTTATATACTTGTAAATTTAATTTCTTCTCTTCTTTGTTAATATTATACAATATTTTAATATAATAGCCAGCAAAGTATGGCGATCGGTCAAAAATGATCCTCTCCAAGATTTTTACGTTTTTTTGGATTCGGGGCAGTAGCGTAGCGTGGGTGTCAACTGCCGGGCGGAGGAAAATTTCGTCGCCCCCTTATTTAGTATCTCAATTTAATTAATTAACACTTTGAAGCTCAGTAACTCCCGTGCGTCAAATTTATATTTTTAGGGCGAGTATCAAGGACACTGATGCTATTAAATTTTAGTGATTAAATGTCGAGGGGTTACATCTCAAATGGGAGTCGGACTTAATGCAGATTTTACTCATTACCATCATTTAAACTTTTTTTTTTTTAAAGTTCGTCTCTACCCTCAAAATTAGGCCTTTTGCCATATTATAGTAACTACAGAAAAAGCTAAAATCTCGTAACAGATGGCGCCATACACATTTAATTTTTTTTTTTTGCCGGGGAAAGTTACACAACTCTTTTCTGGATTTATTTTATACAATACAAAAATAGGGAATAGAAACGAGTAAGATCTGCCTGTTCTTAACAGGCACACCTTACATTTTATGCCCACTCAAAGCACAATGAGGAATTTTACTTACTGCCATGGGTCGAATCCCCTATCTGAACAGATCGATACAAACGTTACTAATATTTAAATTACGCACGGTTGCATTTTTTTTTTTTTTGTTAACTCCACGCTGTGGTAACTAAGATGGCCTCTCCCGAGCAAACCAATTGTGGGTTTGGCCAGGCTCACAATGGGACTGCTGGGTGGTGAAGGATGGGATCCAACATATCCAGACTGACCACACCCCGAAAAATCTCTAGGGTTTTCCTGACCCATCCGGATTCAATTCCAGGTTCCCCAGAGCAATATTTACCAGCTTAGCTGCGATTCCGGGTTCCCCAAAGCGGTAGGTTGTCACCTTAACAACTAGACAATCTGGGTTTAGTTCAAGGGTCGCCAAACTTTTTTCATCGTCGACCTCCTACAAGTTTTTGAAACCTCATATAGACCCCCACCAAAAAGTTTGAGTTACAAGCAAAACAAAGTACTTACTATTTTAATACATTTTTTAATTTTGCATTTTTTTCATATATTGTATATTTGTTAATAATTTTTGTAACTGACAATCAGTGAGACAGATAAGCTTGATCCTTAGCTTATTAAGCTTGATAATCGACCCCCAATAAGTCGATATCGACCACTTTGGCAACCTCTGGTCTACATTTAGGTTTTATTCGTTTACAACCGGGATGTATGGGCAATCTACCGAGGGGAATGCCTTCCAGGAGGACTTTTATGGGAAACTGGCCCCTTCTTAGGTGTAACTAACGTGAAGAAAACCTGGAATAATCCATGTGGCCAGCCCACTGGCAAGGTTCGAACCTACGAAAGATTACGTGTTCGGTGGTTTTATCCACTCGACCATCTGGACATCCAGCTGTAAATTCAGAAGATTACTTGTAAATCCGTCGTAAAAATTATTGCCATTCTACAGTAAAAGCAGATAAAGTACGCACGACTTTCATTTAGAATTTACTCATTAGTTACCATATCACACAATGTGTAGATAAATAACATAAACTGCATGTCACAGACAGAAAAAGACAGCTTACCTACAGTAATATACATTTATTTTGAACAAATTTTGCATATATTACCAGTTTTCTTCAGCATGTTAGGTACAAGTGGCAAAATATACATTTGTACGGTGTATATAAATTTCTCAACTGTATTTTTTTTTCTTTTTAAAGACATTTTGTCATAAAATCATACGGGTATCAAAATTTACATGGAAGAGTTCCATTGGAAGTTTATCAATACTTGGAAGATGCTTTGTTTTTTTTTTAATGTGCAATAAACCATATTTTACGTATGTACCCATTGCCACCGTCAAAACTGGCACATCGGAAAACACTTTTTTCATTTTTAATTTTACTTCCTTCACCGATAAAACCACATTGGCTCGTCCGGGGCAGCACGCTTCGACACGGAGGTGGGGAGATGGGCTCTGGGCCTCGCAAAGTAACTGCACGCATCTCTTTGAGCGTGACGCGAAATTTTGTAAATTTTTCATTAACAATGCTGTAAATTTTCTCTAAAAACAAAACAAAACAAAAAAAGATAACTTTCAAAAGTCTTACAGAAAAATATTAACATCCATATAATATGAAGACTGTATATATAATATAATATATATATTTGGTAACTGTACGTGAACGAAGGGCTGCCCTCCATTCCGACGCAGACGGAGGACGATCGGATTATGGATTGTAGCCAAATTCGATGGCATCATCGTCGTCAAAGTCTCCGTACTGCCACAGATTCACCTGAAAATAAGAAACAACGATACGTTAAATTTCCAACAGGTATGTAAAAATTCCCGAACTCTCCTAAACAATTACTCTTATGACATACTTAAGGCTGTTATACACGTTACGGAAATCCTTTGAGGATTAACCGTGATTTTTTTTTCTATCTATCCACCTTTAAATAAAAATAATTCTTTATACATTTGGAAATATTTTAATAACTTTTGTAAATTACTATGTTCGATCCAGCCAGTTATATCCGATTTTTTTTCGTCTGTTAAGTACATCATTTGAGGATTTCCGTAACGTGTATAACAGCCTTTAGTTGTAAGAGATATTTACATATTAATTAAGTTCTTACATTCCTGAAACAAAAGCAAATATTAATGCAGTTTAATAATTTCCATCTTGCCACTTGCTATAAACTTTAATAAATTATTATTAAAGCCCATACTTAATTAAATTAATTTTAATAAAAGTCCCCTTAAGCCCATAACCCGAGATATCTCGGGCAAGTTACATAACGTTACATAAAACGCGGTCCTTAAGGCCTTGAAAAAAATTTTTTAAATTTTTGGAATGTTTTTTAGGTCTCCAAATTTTTCAAAATTTTTTCCCGCGTGAAAAAATTGTATCGCGATTTTAATTTACCTTTAATGACGCACGCTTCACGCTAATTGCTTTTTAATAGTTTTTTAATGGGAGTTTGATATCAAATTTCATTCATCGTTCTAAAGTTGTAGTGCACGGATTTGACTTTGGTAAAGTTATTTAAAGCTAGTTTCTGATGTCAAAAATGACCTCCGATAGTTTTTTAATTCTTTTAATTAATAGATTTTATTATATATAAGTTTAATTAAGTTGGGGGTCGGAAATCGAAATAAAAATTTTAATTTTTTAAAAATATTTAAAAATATACGGCCAGCTAGTATTCACCCTACTATAAACCCATCGCCTCCCAAGACTTCTGAGAATGTCCCGGGAAATCCGACTCCAGCTGTGTTCAAAGTCATCCAGCTGTGTAAACATCAGTAATGACTCATCAGTGTCTAATTTCATAGAAAGAGGAGACAAAGGAAAATAAAATTTGAAGCTTTTTCTTCAAAATTAACACATTTCTTTCGTTTTTTTTCAGTTAAGTATTTTTTATGTTTAATTACATTAATATCAAAAATGTCTTCGTACGTAACGGGTTAATTATTGACAAATATTAATTAATGTAATTAGTCTAATTCAAATTGAGATATTTTTGTATGTATAATCTTAAAGCTGAAATCGCAAAAGCTTTTTAATATGTCCATTATGAGAGACTTCATATATTAACATATAGGTGTATATTATGGTTAGTGGCAAGATTCTTAGGTGTATTATATGGTTACCTATATAAAATCATGCAGAAACCCAACAAATTCAATCTTGGACTTGAACTCTCTCCCCTACTCAGACTCGGCATATCACTCCTGTGCAACAATCCACCAGACTGTTTCTGCTACATTTGTGAACTGACAACTGAACTGAGTGCAATGAAAATTACCAATGCCTCTGGTGAAGAAAACATACCATTATTATTTTGGATGTAAAGTCATAGCAAAACCCAGGCTCCTAAAATATGCTGTAATTCATGCGCATGAATACTGAATGGATAGTTAAAGTACACACACAAATCAATGCCTTTTGTTGTTGTTCTGGTATGGCAAAAATGACAAATCAAGTTGACAATTGTTACTTTTGCATGACAGACATCAAAAGCTTTACAGCAAAATCAAAAAGCAAGATACAATATTCCAACTGTCCACAGCACTTTGGCCAGTGCCTCACGACAAAACGATCCCAACCTCTGAATTTCACAGAAGATTCAGAAGAGGAATCTGATCCTGAAGACATCTCACCAAAATGACAATCAAGTTGTGGTGAATACCCATCATGGAGTCCCACAGAAGAGCCACAGCTCAGTTGAATGATCTGATATTCATGATTTAAATCCTTAAAAAATAAAGACTCAACTACTTGCATCAAATCTCCAGCAGTAAAAACTTTTGGAGAAAGGTGAAGTGTCCCATCACAGAAAAAAAGGAATTGGAAAATGTGAAATTTTTCAATGAAGGACAATCTCTTTGCAACAATATACCACATTTGTTGGAGGAGCTTAGCTGCAACAGGATTCTGCAGAGTGAAGACTCGTTATTGAATTAACAAAATTCAGTCTTAAAAGAGTATTGCTGCACAGTGGCAAAAAAACATCTGTCTGTTCCAGTCACTTGTGCTGTTCACATAAAAGAAACTTGCAACAACATAAAGATAGTGCTGAACAAGATAAAATGCGAGTGTAAGTGGAATATGTGTGTGTATGCGCATGCTGACTTCAAAGTTGTTGCAATGCTAACAGGTTTTCAAGGAATAGACTAAATTCTACTGTTTTTTTTATGTGAATGGGACAGTCGAACAAGAACCTGTCATTACATGGTAAAAGCGTGGCCCTGTTGTGCAGCAAACATACAAAGTCAAAAGAATATTGCTTTTATTGCTCTAGTGAAGAAACTTAAAAATCCTCTTATCTTTTCTTCATATCAAACTCAGTTTGATGAAAAACTTTGTGAAAGAGAAGCAGAAACCTTTGTGTACTTGAGACAAAAGTTTTCTCATCTCAGCTATGCGAAAGTAAAAGTAATTTTTGTTGGTCCCCAAGTAAGACATCTTTCAAAGGATGAAAAACTTAACCCAGTGGAAAGGACAGCATGGGACACATTCAAAAACATGGACAAGAATGTTTTTGGAGAATGTACGAGCTAACGACTGTGAGGAAATAGTAGAGAAGTTGTTAATGTCCTACCAAACACTGAGTTGCAACATGTCACTCGAGATGCATTTCCTGCACTGCCATATACCGTGTTTCCCCGAAAATAAGACAGTGTCTTATATTAATTTTTGCTCTGAAAAATGCACTAGGTCTTATTTTCAGGGAATGTCTTATTTTTCCAGGAAGAAGAATTCACATTTATTATTGAACAAAAAAATTCCCAAGTCGAACTTAGACGAGAGTGACGTATATCCGTGAGTCGAACTGTCGTCTTTTTACAGCGTCAACATCGGACTCGATGACCAATTAGTGCTTACTGAACCGTAGCACTATGCAAATGTCATGTGGCGTGATTCCCGGCCGACTAATTAGCCATTACCAGCCGTAACGTTATGCAAATCTGTGATTCCCAAGCCATAGTCTCATGTAAATCATGCCGTGTGGCCTAATTGTCTGCTGACCAATCAGTGGCTGTACTTTCAAAAAACCAACGGCCACTTTCAACCATCTGTCGATGACTGTTACAACTAAAAAAATCTTCGCTAGGTCTTACTTCGGGGGGAGGTCTTATATTTTGCAATTCAGCAAAATCTGTGCTAGGTCTTATTTTCTGCAAATGTCTTATTTTTGGGGAAACACGGTAGATTTTTTCTTGCCAATCTAGAAGCTATTTTGTATGAACATGGAGAAAAATTCCATCAGACTCTTTCTCAAACAGAAAAGCAGTATAGAGGAAGATGGAATGAGAAAACATTAGTAGATTACTACTGCACTCTACAACAAGAAACTTTGGAAGAAGAATAAAAAAATGAGAACACATCATTAGGTGTTTCAGTTTTTAAATGTATACAAATATGAAAAAGGGATAATTAACATAAATTAATTTATATCTAATTAGTCAATTAGCAATGTATATAGCTAATAAATATGATCCTTTGAACAGAAAATGTTTTCCTTGATAAACTTCATTTCTCTCAAAAGCAGTGGGTGTTAGGCCAACTCTTTTGCCAGATTCAGATTCAGCACCATTTAAACCATAAAAATCAGTGAAAATGTTTGACAGGCACAGAAATTAATTTTTTTGAAATGTTATTGATTTGAACATGTTTTCTATAAAATAATATATTATTTTTTTTTTGTGAAATTTTTTTTTCTTGGAACTTAACCCACTCTTTTATAACAACCAAATAATTATTCACTTACTCTTTTTCGACGTGCTGTCTGTTCTGCCGCTTTGTAGTCAGCTATCAGTTTCTGTAATCTTTTCTCCCTTCTTTCGTCTGTTAATAATAATCCCTCTGCAATTAAATTTTTGGCAATGTCCTCCTCCTCTTTGGACGTTAGTAACGTGACATAATCAAGTCCCAGATGTCGGTACTCAACGTTCAGTAAGAGCATCCTGTTGTTTTCCGTGTCCTGTATGAGAGCGAGTCTTGCTTCCTCAGCAATTTCGACCTGTGAAAAAATATTGAGTAAATCAAATGCATGTAACTTATTATTATTATACATTTAAAAAATAATTATTCTTATTCTGGCTTAAAAGCAAACTTACATCTTTCGGTAATTTCACACACGCTAAACCGTAGTGGGTCGCTGCCGGTGGATACCCATGGAAAGTTGATGGAAGCGATGCGAGCTTTGTAGTATCTGTTACTTCTTTCTATAAAATCATTGAATTAACCCTATTAATTATAATCCAACCTAAAATTTTCATGAAAAGAATGAACAAGTTATATATATATTTTATACAAGAAACTAAACATCTGCTTAAAAATCATGATAGGGGTTACATTTCGAATAATAAAATAAAACTTACATTTCCATAGTCAATATAAGTGACATGGACCATATTTCCATTCACTTTATCAACCCTGGCCCGATACCACTGGTTATCTACATAGTTTGCCGCGCACATGTCACCCTTCTTGGGAGTGTAAGCACCAGGAAGAGGTGGATTATTAGCCATATCTTGCTGTAATTTTTCCGACATCTCTTCAAGCTGTTTTCCTGTTTAAAATTTAAAATGAATTGCTATGTATTTGAGTAAATAGGTAAAATTATTGCAAATTCACTGAGATATTACAAAATTTCAACCTAGCTTCAGTATTTATGAATTCTGGATTAAAACACCACACTAAACATTTGCAGTGACATATATCTTCATTATAAAATAAGGTTTATTATTAAATACTCGGGAAGAATTTACAAGGAATTTAAATAGTAATATCAATTACAATGCTTTATTATTAATATGTTGTATTGTCATCATTGTTAAAACGAAAATCTTTTTTACTATCTAATTATGCCAAATACTTAGGCACAGTTTAGTTCTTACTCTATCTACTTATCAAAGTTATGCAATAGGGGATTCCTACAAATGAGTGCATCCACACTAAAGATTTATTTAAATAGGTACCAGGGCTATTCAAAAACATCAGCACAGTTAAGTACGTTCCATTTTATATAACTAAAAACTGTGACCTATGATTATATTTTAACATAGTTTCTAGCCACACCAAGACTCTTGTAAAATTTAACAAGCTTTCATATAAGTCCTCACAAAATTCTGCTGCCCATACCATGACTTTCCTGACAGACAAAGTTTATTGATAGTTTTTTGCCAAGTATGACCATTCTACATTATGTATGAGACCAAATTCTCACCACCCATACTGATTCGATCCAGAAAAACATCACCTTTGACATAACTGTCAAGGAAGGTTAATGCCTACCTTCCCCATCCATTGTTTCTCATGTTCTTCAGAAAGCAATTTAGGCACTGACTGAACACACAACTTCCAGGAGTATAATGTTTTGGTGATCACTTCACAAAAAACAGTGTGGGAGATCTGCAACACAAATTTCACTACTGCTGGATGTGGACAGTCATGCTACACTCCTCAGGTGTAAACAAGATTCTGTTATGTCCCTATTTCACTCACCACATAAAAACATAACTTACTTTCCGAATAATCCTCAAATTTATTTTAATGAAGTACATTCCACAAAATTCTGCACTTGCTACGTATTGAAAAATTATATATTTATAAAAAAAGGGTAATTTTAAACACGAAAATGCATGCATTATCTAATGCATATTAAAACAATCACTAAGGAGTGGGCTAAACTAGGCATATTAAGAAACAGATATTAAAAGTCACAAATGATTTTAATCATTTTGTTTCAATAGACTCACCATCTTCAAATTTCTGTGCATAAAACGTACAATCGGTATTCACTTCCGTCACAACCACAGGTTTATACGTGACTTTTCTTTCAACCACGTCATCAATGATCTCCTGTTCTTTTGGTTCTTCGTAATTGGACCATATCTAAAAATAAAAGATACTTACTGAAGCAAGCATAAATATCAATATTTTAATAATTATTAATATTTTAGATTTAACAAAAACAATATGTACAATAAATCTTGATGAGTTGAACTTCCTTAAATCAAATTTTATTTCTGTCCAGACTTAAATCTCGTAGACTCGCTGCACTCAGAGTTTCAACAAATCATAATAGTTTTTAGATCATACATTTTGCTAACTTGAAATTAAAAATCCAAAGTCTTCATTTGCTGTTTTGTTTTTTTTTGCATTTTAAGGGAATAGACAATATTATCACAAGTTCAAAGGACTGTTCCAGATGTTTAGTTCCAAAGGGGAGGATGTAGACAAACTCATAAATTTGATTGGTGAATAACTTAGTAAGACACCAAATCAAAGATGCATTTGTTGCATTTTGAAATTGCAATTTTAAAGCACCAAGAATTGATTTGATGACGTTCAAATGTGCATTTAAACATTGTTAAACTTTTGAATTTTATGTCAACATTTTTATCACCGATAGTGGCCATTAATCAATATATTGCCCATTTCATTTCAAAGTAGATTAAAATGGCAAACAAAAAAACTAAATTTTGACAATAGCAGAAAAGATGTCTGTTGTAAATATTACAGAGGAGAGCAAAAACATACCAGAAATATCAGAAATTCCATTGAACATTCTCTCTACATATCTGAAAACCAAAGAGCATTTTTGAAAGCAACAAACAACAGAATCAGACAGAACAAAAAAGAAAGTAAATGTAAGTTTCCAAATGCCAAAAGTGTGCAATATCTATTGTACATACAGTGTATGTATAATAGATATTGCACACAAATGTACAATAGATATTCTTGTTTACATAAAAAGCTAAACAAAATCAGGCAACAATTGAGACATACTAGACTCAAACCAAGCAGTAGATGGCCACATAAATTTTAAAAAATGTTACCAGAATTTGCACATAACTATAACCAATGTTTTCAAAGCAAACAAAACAGACAATGTGTGGGAGGAAATGGGAGGAGCTAAAGGGAAAGAAAATAAAAAGAGGGGAAAATGGTCTAAAAATGCCTTAGGGGACACAACATCAACACTGGGCAGATGTAGGTCTAAACTTAAAACAGGTTAGTTAACTATTGTATAAATATATCCAAATAACTATTGTTGTAATTTACCATAATAACAAATGTAATAATTGAATTTACCAATCTATAGAAATGCAAAAAACCTGAAGAGGGGTGCAAGTTACACAAAAATATCGCACCCGAAATGCATAGTAAATAAGTAAATAAAGAATATGAAGATAAGCTTTTGTCTCTGATTAAATGCGGTCCAGGCAAAAAAACAGTGGTTATTTCTGTAGAATTAACCCATGAAGTTTCATCAATTTTTGAGGAAATATTTTTTTAAAAAATTGATTTTTAAAAGGAAAACAATAGTGTTTAAGTGATTTGTGTCATAGATGTAAAAAAAAAAAAAAATGTATAACTCTTCCTTTGGAAGCAAATATGAGACATAATGAAAAACTTCCATGGTTATTCATTGGAAAATCCTCATTGTGTCTGTGATGCTTAAACATTGCCTACACAATATGCAACAAATAAGAAAGCACAGACAACATCAAAACTTTGTTCTAACTGCTCATACAATTGCCAAAACAAAATTTCTCTTTTTATTGACAATTGAAACATATGTTTGATAACATATTCTGAAAGCTGTAACAGTTCAATTTTTTTCACCAAATACAACTTCTAGATGGCAAACTTTAAAATCAGAAATCTATGAGGAATTGGGGGTATAGGATATCTATATATATACACCACTTATTCAGCTATGGTTCAGTAATAACTGCTCACTGACTCTTAGGATGGCTTAATTCTATGTTGAAATCAAAGATCGTAAAATCTCAGTCAACATCAGGACTGACATCTGATAGGGATAGAATTTGCACCCTATCATGTGTTTAAAAAATTATAAGATATCTCTACTCTAATAAAGGAGGGCTTCAAATTTGGCGAGTGAGGAGATGCAAGGTAAGTCGATAGGATGTCAAAAAAAAAAAAAAATAGATGAATTAACAATAACAAATAAACATTAATGAAATAAATCTAACTACATATAAGAAGATAAAGACATTATCTCTAACTATATCTTATCATTTATATGAGAGAGAGTTTACAATAAAAATTACAGGTAACCCCCGTATAACACGGTAGTTACGTTCCAAAAAATTGCCATGTTATGCGAATCCATGTTATGCAAAACAAAGAACTAGTACGAAAAGGAGGGTTAGATTCCAAAAATTAAAAAACATGCTACTATATTTTCGTAATTAAGATAAATATCTTTATTAAAATTTTCTTAAGTGATACATATTAATATAAATTAAACAATGTTTTCTTTGTCATCACTAAAAGCACTATTAACCGAGAGCGTTTTATTTTTGGCAAGTTATCCTTATCCTCTGAGTATTTTTCTGCATTATCTTC